>NW_009710743.1:18689-45979 GCF_000703405.1 Apaloderma vittatum | reverse complement strand
GGGGATGTTGGTGGATGAAAAACTGAACATGAGCCAGCAACATGTGCCTGCAGCCCAGAAACCCGGCCATGTCATGGACTGCATCAACAGAAGCAAAGCCAGCAGGTCAAGGGAAGTGATTCTGCCCCTCTACTCTGTTCTCCTGAGATCTCACCAACAATACTGTGTTTGGCTCTGGGGTCCCCAAATTAAAAGGACATAGATCTGTTCGAAAGAATCTAGAGGAGGACACAAAGATGATGAAGGGACGGGAACATCTCCAAGGACAGACTTAGAAAGTTCCGATTGTTCAGTCTGGAGGTAGTTCTGGGGAGATCTTACAGCAGCCTTCCAGTACTTAAATGAGGCTACGGGAAAGAAGAGGAGGGATTCCTGATGAGAGGGTGTTGCATGTTAAAAGGAATGTAGTTTGAATATTTGTTGGTCAAAGTGCCAGGACTTTTACTGATCCATTTATCAGAGTCCTAGCAAAGGACTACCAGAGACCCAGCAAAGGACTAACTATGAGAGTCCCAGCAAAGGCCCTGCCCTGATCAGTCAGAGTCTAAGCAATGGACTAACTGTCAGAGTAACAGTAAAGGATTTTACTGATCAGATTCAAAGAAGTTGAAATGAGTTACTTCATTGAGAATGACAGAACAGATTCAAGACTGACATTGATAAATTCACTAACCACAATAGCACTACTAATTAAGGTTAATATTGCTAGCAGAAATAATAATACAATAACCCGAGGGTAACAATCACCAGAGGATGAAAGGTTCGATTCTTACCCAGAGAGGCGTCCCTGCCTGGGATGGAGGAAGAGAACTCAGCCCGTTGACTGGTCAGTCAGGTGTTGAGATTCTTCTCTCCCAATTTAACAATCATTTTTCTCCATCTTTTTATTCTCCAAATTATGAGGTTTCTGCCCCCCAGGTGCCATGTGTAAGGAGTGCACTCATTCTCAGAATAATCCACATCAATAATTAAATTGAATTTATTTAAGAAATGAATCCTCACCCAAGTTTACAAGTTGTGGTATCAGTCAAGAAGAGCAGCTACTACGGCATACCCAACCCTTAACAAAAGAATAGTGATCCAGATCATAAATACACTCACCTGTACAAAGATGAGGACTCTCAATCTCAAGGCATCCCGAACCAAGGGAGAGTCTGTGCCCCAACTGCAGTAGCTGCTACTCCGAAGGGACGGCTCCAACGTATGCCCAGCAGGAACCTTGTTTTAATGCTCAGTTGAATCTGAGCTGTGGTCAGTCAAAGCCATCTCAGCCTCCCATTGGCTACCAGCCAACTTCCTGGGTGTACTCCTATGCTGGTGGGCTAGACCTAAACTAGCCAGAAACTTGCACCAGTTTCTCTGAAATCTGCCCGACGACCACTGTGAAGGGAGACATTCCAGACTAGGGGGGATGCACCTGCCACACCGTGTAGTATGATTTGGGTGGAGAGGTGAATGCTATAGTCATACAGGTCCCCATGTGTTGCCTGATCTAGTTGAGAGGCATCCCTGTCCATGTCGGGGAGGCTGGATTAAATGATCTCTAAAGTGCCTTCCAGCCTAGGCCATTCTATGATTCTATGTTTGGCATGATCTCGACAATCTTCATTAGCATATGCAGAGGTGGAAACTTTAATAAGTATTTTGTAAGTAATGAGGCAAATGTCAATTATTAGATATGGTAGCCTTTTCTAAGAAACAAAGGACCACACCAGCTGCTGTTACCTAGTTTCTTTTTTGCTGACCAAAAGCAGGGTTGTCCTGCCTACACAGGGCCCCCTCCTCAGCTGCATCCTGTGGTAGCCAGGTGAGCCTGCAGTCCCCTGGATTGCAGTAGAGATAGCAAGGCCAGTCTTAGTAATTTTTTTAGGCACAGAGACCTCTCCAAACTCCACAGAGCGTAGTAATACGACAAGGGGTAATGGTTCCAAACTGAAAGAGAGAAGATTTATATTACGTATTAGAAAGAAATAATTTTGTGTGAGTATGGTGGGACACTGGAACAGGTTGTCCAGAGAATTTGTGTATGCCTCCCCCCTGGAAATGTTCTAGGCCCATTTGGATGGGGCATTGAGTAACCTGGTCTAGTGGGAGGTGTCCCTGCCCATCGCAGGGGGTGACACTAGATGATCTTTAAGATCCCTTCCAATCCAAACCATTCTATGATTCTAAATCTTTTGTAACAAACCGTCCTTAAAAATGTGAAAAATCCTCTGTGCCCAAATTCCCAGGCTTAACATGTCAGCACTATTGCAGCAAACAGAGTGGTGTATGTTCAAATTCAGAAGTATGCAGTGCATTTGCAGTTAAGCCTCCGTGTGAAAAAAATACAGGTGGAGAAGGCCTTATAGGCACTTCTGAGATTTCTCTACCTTTCTACTTAATCTCTTCATCCCTTAGAGAAGTATTTATAGTGCTTTAAAGTTGTTCCCCTCAGTGTCTCCTGTCCTCTAGGAATTCTTCTATGAATTGTTTCTTGAGATCCTACTGTTTGATCCAGCTCCAATTATTAGGACCTAGTACAAGTTCTTAATTCCTATTTTGTACCTAACATTTTCTATCATCTTCCCTGTGTAATTTTTAGGTAAAAACACTATCTATGTTGATGGTAATGCAGCAAAAGAAGCCTAAATCTAAGCTGTTAGGGAATTTGTGGAACTGTGGGTATGCATAATACATAAATGAGACTGAAATTAAAAAAAAAAAACCTCACAAAGATTTCCTTTTCCTCTGAAGCTGATAATTATAATTACAATCAATAACAGTCACAGACGACAGTCTCTATGGACTTACGTTTACATATGGTCCCCATCACAGTAGGAACCTCTCACACTTTCAATAACCTTTTCATCACAGCATTCTTAATAAAGGAAAGTACTGTCTTCTCATTCAGGGTGAACTGACTCACAAAAAAAAAATTATTTGCAAAGGAAAATGTATAGGAAGACTGTGAAATGTGTGAGACTAAGTCTCAAGTCCCCAACGAGACCTCTAGTTACTACTCATCTTTCTTCTTCACTGGACTCTTGATTTGACCAATTCTTACAGGCATGACTGTTGCAACATCATTGTGTCACCTATGGCACAACAGGAGAAATCCAGAACATGATTCTGCTAGAAGACTCGCGCAGGTAGAACTATATGCTTAATGTACTCTTTGACTTCAGGTGGGTCCTGCACAGACACAAAAGGTAAAACTTTGCTGAATAAAAGCAGTAAGAATAAATATTTCCATGGTAGAGGTTTTATGAAGTGTCAGGTATGTATGAAGTGGGATAACAGCAAAGCCATATCCTGACATGGTATTGTGATTACATCTTGATTTTAGTGGTTTGGTTTGCCCGTCCCTTTGTTCTCCCCCTTCTTCACTGCTCTTGGAAAACTAATTTCTTCCTTTTCTTAAATTATTTGCTCTGGGACAATCAAGTCAAGCATGACAAGATGGTCACAAAAGCTGTTTCCTCAAATGTCTATATATATCAAAAGTCAAGTTGTCTGAGGGAAAGTCATGTGATCCATGATCCTCTTGAGGACAAAGAGAGAAAGAGATGCTCTTGTCAAATAATACCATCTTCAAAGTACTATGTTAACTCAGACAGTGAAGAACAAGGACAAACAGGGTAGTCAAGCCTTTTCCTTCCTGAAGGTGTGTGTTGTCTTCAGAATGCATTGATCCTTTCTTTCTTCCACCTACTTAATCTAGATTGTAAATGCACTTTTTTTGCCTTAGCACTAATTTCTTCATCGAAGGCTGAAAGAAAGATGGGGTTACAACTTTCGATCCTCAAGGCATTCAGCCCTTCAGCAATCTTCCCTGGCAGAAGTGAAGATTTCTCATCTTTATACTGCTTCAACAACATCTTAGCAATAAAGTACTTTTCAAGTGCCAGTGGCACTTGAAACTGAAATGAATTGCAAATCAATTAGATTAAAATATCAGGAGAAGAGCATTGAAAGAGACATTATAGCCATTTGGGATACCTGAAAGCATGATAAATCTGCCATATTTGTGTAAAGAATGCATTCCACTATTCACTCAAACCCACAGCAAGAAACTACAGCTGCAGCATTAGTTTAGGGGAGATCCTAAAGCAAAAGTTCTCTGTACTTCAAGGCAGGTATCACTGAGCTTTTCTGAGGTCCGGAGAAGAGCTTACGTCTTTTCATATAGTGCTCCTAAAATTTCCCCATCTTTCTGGGTAGAATCAGGTTGCTCTAGCCAGGCTTAATAGCTAAGACTTGTTACAAAATTGTATTCCAAAGACAGAGGGACAAGAATTTCCTTTTCTATCTAAAAAGTCTGCCTTCTCTATCCTTCACACTTGGTTGAAGACAACACTTCTCTGTCAGTAGCAAACAGACAAAGCTGAGACAAAACATCTACATGAGAAAATTTGATTAATTCAGTACTACTCAAGTACTGAAAAATAACAGGGATAAGAGACACAAATGGAGATGACTCATGAGAAAAAGGAAATTGGGATGAAGATTTTTTAAAAGGAAGTGGATTTTGGGCATTCATCAAACTTGAAGTCATCAGAAAGAGGCAGAAGAAATAGCATTCACCACAGTTGGCTACCACTCTCCCCTTTTTTCCCATTAACAGGCTGTCTGTGCCTCATCCTCATTTATGCTGCTTATTTCAGAACACCAGCTCTGCAACTGGGTTGAGTACCTAGACAACAATTTTTGACTTTTCCATGTAATTATCTTAGTGCTGTCTTCTCATTTGTTGGAGCCAAGTCCTGAAACTGTCTACCTAGTCCTCCAGGATATGAAAAAGGTTTAATGTTTCAGTTTCTTTAGGTCTCCCCTGTTGTAATATATTTGTGTCTCACTAGAGAGAATTGTGCTTCACCAGTAACTTCTGTGTCATCAGCTAAGAACTGCTACTCTGTGGTTTATCAATACCAAGTTATATAATTAGGAAAACAATATAATTTTTCAGGGAAGAATATAATGAAAAAGGAAAAAAAAAATGTCCTTATTTTCACCAGACAAAATCTAGCTATGGTCAGTTACTGTCTAAAATAGCACCACATTTCCTCTTAAAACTGCTGGTGGTCCATGAGCAAAAAAATTAATCTAAAGCTTTGATATAATAGACTGGCTAAACAAAAATTACTAGAATTTTCACAGGAGTAGAATTCAGAAATTTACCACATGTCAGGAAACAAAAATATCTTTTCAGGTTTGTCGTGAAATTTACAATTTGTACATTACATTCTGTGGCAGGTATTTCCTCCCCCCAGCTAAGCTGTTGCTAGGCAGATTCCAGGGAATCCGCCTACCTGGGCTAGTCCAGACTTGTCTATGGAACCTGAGCTGGTCAGGACTCTGTTACACCCAGGAAGTTGGCCAGCAGCCAATGAGAAGCCGAGATGGCTATGATTGACCACAGTCATCATTGGCGAGGTTTTAAAAGTGGGCTTTGCAGTGGCCATGTTGGAGTTACCTCGTGGCAGTGGCCTAAGGAGGTGTCCCCCTTAGTCTAGGGCATCCCTAGACAAGGTCTACCAGGTGAGCATGGGAACCCCCACCTGGTAAAGGTACCCCCTGGCAAGGTTAAAAGGGAGAACGGGAATCCCCCCTTTTTATGGTACCTTTGTGAGAACAATCAAGACGAGAACAGGAACCCCCGGCTTGATTGAGGTGAGTGTATGATAATCTGGATTATCATTCTTTTGCCAAGGGCTAGTGCGTGATCTTTGTCTCAACCGATATCGAACCTTTAAATTGGTGGGGAGCTTATATCCTGTAAATAAATTTAAATTTAACTATACGCGTGAATTTATTTTTCGGATATAGGCGCGCTCCTCACCTCCTTCTTTACACATTCAGACTACAGGTCCTTTTCTAAAGCTTTACTTTGAAGAGTTTTTTAACTTCTTCCAAATGGTTTTGTCTTTCCCCTGAATAATATGGTTTGCCTTACTTCCACCAATCCCCCAGAGTATTCCCAGCTCACACAGGACACAGGAGATTTCCAGCAGATCAGACAGATCCCACCACCCAGCAGGTCTGACAAGTGGGGTCAGGCAGTGATTTCACCTGTGTTCTACCACCTCCTGTGTCATTAAGATTATCCCTGTTCCTCTGGATCAAGGTCCTTCTAGAGCTTGCTCCCTGTACTCAGGCCCTTCTTTCCAAGGGAACAAGAAGTCAAGGGAAGGAGTGTTTGGCAATTTCCCTGTCCACTTCTCACACATGAGGCCAAGACTGCAGAGCTATCCCACACAATAAATACACACCTTCATGGTGCCATGCTTTCACCACCATTCCCACCTTAGAAAAACATGCATTCTTCCGCTTGGCTCCCCCGCTACACACACACACGCACACATACGCCCTTGATTCACTTTTGGGGGCTTCAAATTATCTCATTATTGCCTATTTATTTTTCTCTGACTGCTGCTCACAACCTGATCTCTGCTCTCAGGTGAAGGTCCAGCTGGAAAAAATAAGCTTCCTCTTCAGGTCCATCCTGTTTTTAATTTGCTGCTGTCGCACTAAATTCCCCGTGGGACTTTTCTTACTTCCTATTGCTTTCCCTCTTCTGCTATAAACCTCACAAATATTAATCTCTTTTGGTCCTGATTTTCCTTTGCCTCCCATCTTTTATTTGTCTAAAATGCCTGCCAGGACTTTTCACACTTCATCATGTCTCCAGCAATACCGGCCCTGGGCCAATGCCAGAGACTGCAACTTGACAAAATGTGTTGCAAGGTGGCTTTCTTTCCACACCGTCTGCAGCTGTCATCTTCTCTCAGGGCCTGATACTACAAATTAGCCAGATCTGGCAGGAGACCATAAGTTTTTACCTCCCAAAAGTTAGACTGGGAACAGAACTGCTAGGGAATTTTACTTTTAGCTCCTTGCATGTGGAATAAGCAGCCTGGGCATCATGTCTGTGCTTTGTCCTGACATTTTCCTCTCCTTTTGTTTATTGTGCCGTGCCAACTCTTACTGTGCTATCATGATGCAAAGCTTAGACACTTTGCAGGCATCATCTCATGCCATATTAACCTGGACTGTGAAATCCATTTAACAGTGGAGTTGTCTCAGAGGCAAAATACTAAAAGACCAGAAGTTTCATGCCACAATGAGCACAAAAGTAAATAGCTGGGGGACTTCTGGAGGTTTTGGTTCATTGGTTTGCAGGAACTGGTTCCATATGAGGAAGGAGGTGGAAGAGGTGTTTCTATACCCTAGGAATTCCTCATTCAAACATATTCAGTAAGAAGTGGGGTTTCTAGGTCATTTTTTTGATCAATGTCTAGAAATTATGTTCTATGTATAGTTTGATAGTCTCCATGTACACAGAGAGAAATCGATCAAGCTCAGTTAGTGAGAGAATGAAAAAAAACCCAAGAAGTCTTTTCCTGTTACTTAAATATTTTTTCTTTTTTAAATTGAAATTAGAAATCATGATATATACAAAAGAAGGCAACAAAACACTAAGCTAAAAATAACTGTTTCAGAGCTTTAACTGGTCCAAAATTGAGCAGGAAAGCGTTTCCTGCATAAAAATCTGTCATGGAACTTACCACCAGCATGAAGAAGATGAGCTGCACTGCCTGCTGAAGACTTGCCAACTGGAGGCTTATGAGTTCTTGGCCTAAAGCCCTGTAATTTATACCTTGATCCTTAGAAATCCACAGAGAATAGTGATAATAAAGTGTCACAGGTGTGTAATTCAAGCTGATGATACAGCAGAGAGATGGTAGCTCAGCATAAGGAGACTCTGTAACAAGTTTTTTAAAAAAAGATACTTGCTCCGTAACAGTATCAAACATCTTCTGGTATAAAGCAAGCTATTCTTCAGTATTTGAGATTCTCATAGGATGAGTGGCACCTGGCAGGGCTAATTTAACGGTATCTGAAAAAGGAAAGATCAGTCACAGAGAGAACAATCAATCAGGTAATAAAATGTTAGCAATGGTCACCGGAGACTTTGGTGACCTCCTTTGAGCCCATCGCATCAATCACAGATTTTTTAAATCAGATCTCTCATTTTTACTAGGTTTTCTCAGAATATTTTTTGCTTTTTATTGTTATTATGTTAGTATTTCATTATGATTATTATGTTCTTTTAAAATTCCGTTTTCTTCAGATTCAGTTCAAAAATTCTGATGACAAACTACAGCAAATTTTACTTATAGAATATTAAATATATCTCTGTTGACTTCAGTGAAGTTTGGGTGATTGTGCCAGCTGTTAGACTGGGCAGTTTATTTATTACTAATGGGAATAGGAAGATATAATTCCTTGAACTGGTTCAACAGCCTGGGCCAAAGTAAATCAGGGATCCTGGATATCCCCAGCAGCTCTAATTCCGAACTGTTGTGTGACTTTCAGAGAGTTACTTCACTTCCTTGAGCTATTAATTAATTCTCCATACTTAGCATTATATGAAAGATTTCCTGTAAGAGACATTTTATTTTGCTGTATAATCTTCTACTGCCTACAATAATGGCAGTCTCATCCACTCTGCATACTACTGTAATAAAAATAAGCAATAACAATGCCTGGTTGAAATGCATTGTTGCAATCTGAGAAGTAAATTTCTCCCAGGATGCTTTTCCAGTTAATGTATGCCTATATTTATTTGAAGAAAGGGAAACATATCCTTGTGGGACCATTACCCACCTCCAGTCAGCACACACACCAGTCCCAGTGGAATGCCAGTTATGAAAATTACAAAAATAATCCAAAAGGTAAACACATTTAAGTTTCTAGTTTGAAAGATCTGAACATTTTTGCTGGCACAAAAGTCTCTCTTTAATGTAGTCTCGTGCTGTTTCATAGTTTGAAAGAGAAAAAAAAGAAAAAAACAACCCTAAGACAAAAACATAAATATTTGAAAAGCTGCTACTGTTCTGTGCATGTTCCTGAGCACTTTTCATCTTAACATTTATTGGCTACATAGTTAGATCAAAAAGCTTGCTGAAACTGAGATGAATACATCAATTTGATATGGACTATTTGTTTTTTTTATTTGGATCCCTTTGTTTCAATTTTTATGACATACAAAGGAATCAGCCTTGATGCCCAGTGAAATTAACCCACGTTACCAAATACCAATTCCAAACCAGAAGCATGTTGTTCTTTATTCCCAGAGCCTCCCACCAACATACAAGGCCACTCTGCTCCAGATCAACACAGTCATGTATTATTATCTTATTTTATACAGCACAGCAATTCTAACCTGGCAGGGCTGCACTACATATCCGTATTCAGTAGAGCTTGAGAACAAAAGGACCTATTTCATCACACAGTCCTTTAGAAGAGGATTTCCTCTCCATGAGAGCATGCTACACACTGTTTCTGCTCTGTCTCTCCTCTTGCTGAGTTAAATGGATCTCCGAGTCTTGCTAGAAGACTTTGCCTCCAGTCTTTGAATCAGGATTATTGTTACTCTCTGTACGATGTCTAACTTGTCAGCGTGCTTTTGGAAAGAGTAAAAACGAGACCCACATCCAGTATTCCCATGCCTATCCCACCAGGGTTTTACACAGAAGCTGAGATCCTTTTGTGTACCATTGCTGCTCATTGGCTTGTGACTTATGAAGCTATGAATCACACCAGAATTTTTGGCCCCAGTTTTGGATGAGAACCTTTATTTAATTGTTAGTTGACTATGATCCTTCAAGCAAGAACCAGAAGAAAGATAACGAAGTTCAGAAGAAGATGCTGCAAAAAAGAGGACTGCAAGACACAGCCAGAGTTGTGTAAGGCAGGTCTTTCTCCTATTTCTGAACCCACTGCGACCATATTCTCGGGCCACTAAAGACAGTTTAAAAATATAGATTCATCTTTATTACCAGGAGTGTAAAACAAGGCATTTTCAGAAGCTGATTTGTTCAGTTCTGGGATGGGTTTGTAACAGAGATATGTGAACCGTCCTATGAAGACAAATCTCTCTCCCTTGTTTTCATAGAGAGCTACAACATTTTCAGACAGTTATATTTTAGTAAAATTAATCTGTGTCAGGCTTGTGTTCCCATCTGCCTTTTCTCTGTAAGTTCTGTAGTCGTATCTTTTGTTTCTTGGGCCTGGATATGCAATTTTGTACCTGGCTGCATTAAAGAACAGTTTATTTGAACAAGCATGGCTTACTAAGTAGATGTCCATAGGGCTGTCTTTTTAACTTGTACAGGGTATTTTCCCAATTTTTGTGCTACATGCCAAGGTTAAAATATTGATACCTTTTTTATTCTTAGATCAGAGGTTAAATCACCAAAAAAAATTGAACCTAGTCCACATGACTGCAGGCCACAGTCAGAAACATTTTCACCTGGTAATGATTTATTGTTGAGATCTAGATTTGGACTACACCAGTTATCTAGTTTCTATTTCATTTCATGTTTTCCTTTTTTCTATATTATAACCTTGTTCTTTTCAGGTCTATCAAAACTAGGGGTAAGACTTGACAGATCACTTTTAGTAACAAGTCATTGAACTGGTATAATTAAAAGCAATTCAGGTTTGGCTTTTCAAAGGACCTGTGAGGGGTTTACTATCTAATTTCCTTAATCTCTCTTGAAAATATTGGGCCAGGTTAAATTAGCATTTTAATCTTAGTCTCCTGCAAATGAATTTACAATTCACAGGTGAATGCAAGACATTCCCACACACACAATTTCCGTCCCTCCACATGTACAGTGAGACCATGTGTCACTACACTTGTGATTTGACTGTGTAGAACCTTTCACGCACAGGCTGTGATGTTTGTTAACTGTGAATGACTTATTCATCTTCATCAATGTGATAGAAAAAGTAAGAGATAGATGAAGTTGTCATCTCTTCACTGCCATTTTAACCAAATATTACACAAAAAGTAAACTTTTGTACCACATGTTCATACACTAGGAGGCCAGAGAAGAGAATAAATTTTTTTTCACTGTCCTATTATAAGCTCAGACTTATCCGCAATAGTAGTATTCATATGTTAACATTTTGGACTGATTAAAATCTCCCTGGAATATTTCAGAAGGGAATTTTGTTCTTACTGAGTGTGTAGGGGTTTTCATTCCTTTCTTTTTTTTTTTTTTTTTCCAATAATCAGAAAAAACCTCTTTATTTTGATTAATTGAGTAGTTTCCATAACAGCTGTGAGCCAGGTGGCTGGAACCAGTTACTTAGGATGCTAAATTCTGGGTAATTAGTTTATTTTTAATCTTTTAGTTCTGTGGGAGTGAAGTTTAGTGTGTTAATGGGAGAGGTTTTGTACAGAAGTGTCTTGACTAATATATTATTATCATCTAGTTTTATTGATGAAGCTCAGGCCTTATGCGAAAAGAAAATGAGTGGAAAAATCTGAGGCAGGGCAAGCTACAATTTTCATTCTGATTTAGAACTCCCCAAAGGGCTTTTTTATATTTTATTTTTATCAGGAGTTTTTTATAACTGAAAACGTGAGGGATTTGGTTCAAAGAGCAGCTTGTGTTCAAGCAGAAAGACCCGCTCTAACATAGAAAAAAAACATTAATTGCAGATTGAGAAGTCATGGAAAATATATTAACTGTGTCTTTCTTTTACTAGCTCCTATTGTTGAGGGAGGACTGATTTTGATTATTTTACAATGCGTGCTTTTAGTGAGCAAAACATTTTTTTACTACTTAGTAGTAATTTTTCCTAACTTGACTTCCCAGGCTCTATTTTTAAAAAATTCTTCCACTAACTTCTGGGTTTAGTTTTTAAAGCTACTTGTTCAATTACTTAGTTTTCCAGGTTAAAGAAATACATTTTTTTGGCCTAAATCCTGAAAATGGATTGATTATCATTTCAGTATTTTCCATGTTCTATGAAGTCTTTCTTTTCTGTGGATTAAGGCCAATTAACAGATGGAGATTTGTGAGCTGGAGAGAATCCAAGGGGGAGGAGGCACTTCCTTTCAAATAGAGGCTCACTGACTTTACATCTACTATCAGCTAAATATTTTATCAGAAAAATCTCAGGGAGATTTTTACTGCTGCTTTTTCCCCAGCATGCTCTAAAGATACATAAACCACTGAAACAAACGTACATGTTTTCCAGAACAGTGCTATGCTGGCCAAGGATGAAAGGGCCCAATTTCAGACCACCTACCATACTTCCTGACTTTGGCATCGTTACTTCTTTCCTGTACTACAGGAGTCACAGATGTGTAGGTGAGTTTAGGAAAAGCTTAGACCTTCTCCTGGCCAACTTGACTCCAGTTGAGTCAGAAGGCTAAACGTCAAGTGACCAGGAAACGATCAGACTTCACCTGCGGTCTGCTTCCCTTGCACGCTAGTTGTGCAGGCTACGAGTGGGTTTACATCAGCTTTCTAATTCAGATCTGGAGTACAATTCTAGAGCGAATCTCTCAGTAGTCTTCATTTACTGAGCTTTGTTGCACGACACAAAGCAGTCCCATGATGCCTTTTGTGTCAGGCTAAACCAGATGTACTCCAGAAGCACACCTATTGCATTCTCACATCTAAAATGTGGTCAATTCAAGAAGAAAAAAAAAAAAAATCCAAATATATACAGTGTTCATACCAAGTCCTCAGCACCAACCACTTCTCTCTATAGATATTTCTCTATTGGGTGTCAATACCCTTAAACACAGACAGAGCCTACCAGGCACTGATTACTAGGCCAAGGATAAAATATAGAATCCAACATATTTCTGAACAGCTAAACTGTCTTTTCTGTAACAAAAGATTTATCTCATCCTGAATAACTAAGGAGATAGGCCAAGTTTTTTCCAGGAGAGCACTTGTTCTTTCACACTTAAGCTGTGCCATGGAGTTATGACAACAGTGACACCATATGGATGACTGGGCCCAGTATCAAGCCCTGGCCCTCCTAAAGCCCTAGGGCCTCACTATGATGCTAAGGGTGACAAAGTATTGCCTTGGCAGGGCAGAAAATCATTCTTTGCATGTTTCAGACACTCAAGAAGGTGGAAATGCATCTTCACCTGGTTGAGTGTCTTGATCACTTGGCTGGAGGTAAAGTGGTGAAAGAATTTTCTATCACCCACCTGATGCTGTGTCTCTGTGCACCAAAGTGGTTAGAAAACAATAAAGCAAAAAGGGATCCTGACTCTGACTCCAGTCTTGACTGTGCATTGCAAGTGTTGAATAAAGTGGATGAATAATTTTAAGTGTCTTTTAAATAGAGCTTTTAATCAAACCTCAGTAGCACTGGTCAGCACACATTAGACAAGTACTAAACATTAACACATGACTCTACTTCTAGTGTCACCATGACACTTTTGTAACTAAGTTTCTAATTCTACAAGAATTATGAACCTACAGCCAGTAGCTGTGTATACAGTGAACAACTTTTCGATGAAGTTTTCACTTGCACTTGTTACTCATTTTAGACCTTAGTGTTTCAATGTACAGAGACACTTATGCACTGATCTAAAAAGGTTAAAGGAGCAACACGTACCACCTCAGACTGTTCTCCCAAGGTTGCCTCCTTCCCCCTTTACTCTTCTCTGTGATCACCCTTCCCATATCCACCAGCTCCCCTGTTTGCTTCCACCTGCAGCTCAGTGAACAGCTTCATCCGTGGAACACTTAATTATAACCTCCCTCCTTCTGTAACAGTAAGCCTTCCCTCACTGACCAGCTTTGTTCCAGCCTTTCCTGTAGACAAGTTGCAGTAAAGTGAACAACACCACATCCCACACCAACCAACAGGAACAGTTAAAGCAGAAGTGTTTTCTTTCCTTCTTTGACGGCTGGCAGGTATTAAACATTTCTTGCTATCTTACATAATGTTACCAGCTTGGTTTTGCCTCATTGCGTTAAGGCAACAAAACCTTAATTTTGTTCAAATACAGCTCTTACAACAGCAAGTGCTATAAATTCCAGGATAAGGGAGACGGCAGGTTTGCTTGCCTGCTTTAGAAGAGCAGAGAAAGCAAACAAGCTTTGGTGGCTATTAGGACCAAATTATTAGGAGTTGTTTTACCCTGAACAATTCATCTTTGCTTCCAAACAGGAGGTGAGAGCTCTCCTTACTACACAGGTAGGACAGAACGAGGCTGAAGCCTACTAAGCTGAGCTGCTTCTATTGCTTTGAACCCTCTGGAAACACAAAGATCACAGCGCTCCACTGTGTAACTGCTGCATTTCTTGATTTGTTCCATTAGTCGGTTTTCTCTTCTCTTTGATTATTTTTGAACTGCATCTTCAGAGAATATTTACTCTGCCTCATTCACACTGTAAAGTGTGAAGGGTGTTAATGGAATGCTTTTTTTTTTTTTAACTCCAGTGAAATCTGTGAAAATTAGTTTAAGCTGTCTGTTGCAACATTTTTTTAACCTGAGCAGTATTTACAAAGAATTCCATGTAGTGGAAGTCTAAAATTCTTTAAATACTTCTACCTTCAAAGAGCAAAATAGTCACAAAATGTATATAGAGGGGTGCATAAAAGGAGACTTTTGTGTTGAAAATTTCAGATTTAGGTTTGGGTTGAAGATGTGTCAAGGTGCCTGATTCTCCAAAAGAGCAGTATCACTAAACATTAGCTAGATTTAAAAAAAGTATTCCTATTACTACCTGGGCTAAGATTAAAAATAAATATGTAATGAAAAATCTTCCTCATCTCCATGAAGCTGCGTTATTCCTCACTATTGCCATCAAGCTAGGAGAAAAAATAAATAAATTAAAAACTGCCTTCTCAGAGAGCTGTATTACTGTCTTCCCTTCTTACTTGTTGAAACTAAGAATATGACTGCAGAAAGGCTGGAGGGGCACAGAAGTCGATGAAGACACAGTAATTTGCCACAGCTGAGGCTCTGGCTCCTGAGTGCCTCTATCCATCTCATGAGGTACTTCTCCCCTCCCCATTCCTGCCAGCTGCAGCTTTTCCCAAGGTAATTCTTGGAACCTGTTCAAGGAATGATAATCCATCATGACTACAGTTTATTATATCCATTTCTGTGTTGCTATTAATAAATAAATTAATAAATATATACATGTGTATGTCTATATACACCCAAGAAAAGATGGCACCAGAACAGCTGTTGGTACTGACAAATAAGCACGTATGTGTTCCTGGTCTGACCCATATCTGCAGTGCTTTGGAAAACCTTTCATTAAAAACAGTCAAATATGGATGGATATAGGTAAACGTACTTAGGTCGGTATAAGTCCCTTTACTCAGTGATGGGCCATTTCTGTTCTTACTGAGTATTTTCTTATTCTCTTTGGGAAAAGCTACTGGATTTTAGGATTCAAAATGGACTTGAATCACTTTAAATTTTCTCCAGGTACAATATGTTTTACGGTTTAATGTTAAAAATTTGGAACACAATCTAACTAAATAATAGGAAGGACAATAGTTAAAACAGGAACAATCATATCGAGAAAATGCTGTAGCTTTAATGTCATTATTTAAACAATATGTGAGCAGTGGCAGCTGCCTGTTCTTTGGAAGCTTTAGCAGACATTTAATTTTAATTGGATTCAGAGCACAAATGAACCAACCTATACTTCTCCTATAGTTTGATGACAGTAAAACTATGTCTGGCAGATGCTAATTACTTTATAGTTATAAATTAGCAGTTCTGCTCAGTGAAGATATATTAATGAAGCAGCAATGCTTAAACAGTAGGTATCACTTTTTTTTAACATCTCATTTCTTGTACATACTGACAATTTTCAAGCTGAGGTGTACATTTCAGAGAGCAAAGTCTTGATGATACGAGCATATTGTACTATATAAATAATAGCTTCTGTGAGTGGGTCTTGGCACATTCTTCCCAGTGCCAGATTCTTTTGCTCAAAATGTTCATGTGGTGAGGAAAAAAAAGGCTTGCATTTTTCAAACAAGCTTTGTTCTTGTCAGACTGTCAACATTTAAACAAACATAATCATTTGTTTTGTCATCATTCTTGAGTGCAAATAACTTTTGAGAGAAGATCTGCCTCATTTTAAAAAAGAAAAGAAAAAGATGTATGGGCCTGAAACCCCAGGGACCTGCTTAGCTGTCCTTGCAACTTGAAAAAAGCTGTTTTATTAAAGACAGGGAATTGGCTTCATGGTGCCGTTCTTCTTTCATTGACGCCGTTGTTACTGTGGGATAATGCATCATTAATGCATGAGGCCAGGATTTCATGTCTTTTTCACTGCCTTATGGGGTAGAAAATTTGCTGCCTCAGCTCCTTGCTAAAGCTCATCACCTCTCAGCCCAAGGAAACCACCTTTGCAAGCAGAGCTCCTTCTGGGATTCCTTTCTAAACTATTCTGGGAATCAATTAACCTGGTTTGTTTAGCTAGATTAAATAACCTGAACAACTCTCATCCAGTGTAACCTGGGAGAGGCTCAGAATCTGTTCTGTGAGCCCATGAGCCAGCAGGTGTCTGGGGTGATCAGAGAGGTGGCTGGAGAAATCACTGCCATCACCAGCACTGTTAGATCTGGAGTCTGCCCAACTGAGGTCCAAGCAAAACAGAGAGGAAAATCTTCAGGACGCAGTAGCCAAAGGAGAAGGCTGGAGGTTGCTTCATACCTCTCAGCTAAGGTCCACATCTCAAAGGAAGGTGCTGTTTTGCAATTCATGGACAAAAAAAATCAAATTAGATTGACTGAAGAAAAACTTCACAGGAGATTATGTGCCCTGATTCAGCATTTACCAATCTAATTTGTTCCAGAACTCACAAATTAAAAATATATAAAATTCTTTCATTTTGATCCAAATACCATTTTGCTCCATTTTATAGAAATAAAGCAAAGCAAAAATAAATTCAATTTCCCATGTTAGCCTGTATAGTTTTAAAGGTGGTTTTTTTCCATGTCCTTGCATAGCTTTATTCTTTTGTTGTATTAAAAATCAGATAAAAATAAATTAAATGTGCATAAAATTTATTTCCTTTTTCCTGATTCCACATATCAGAATACTTAAGAAATATGCTTAGTTTACTTTCTTTCCACTTTACAAATCTTTTGCTAACATTTCTCAGGTGAAATAAGAAAAAACTGAGGAAAAAAAAGAAGTACATTTTCTTCTCTAATCTAAACCCTCTCATTTCCCACACATACTTCATGTGAATATAAGCCAAAGAAATAAATTTAAAATGAGGATGCAATAAAGCATAATACTTTCCCCTACTTCAGTTTCAGAATAATTCAGAGTACCTTATTTTTTAATATTTTGATTTTTTTTTCAACAAAGAAAAAAATGTTTGCTCTGGTGTGAGGAGGTTGATGGTCATACCACATTTGCCACCCTAGCGTGAAGGCCACTCTGTGGACTTCCTCACCCTCCTGTGGACAAGAGAACCCTCAGAGGCTCCTACAATGGGCTCATCTTCTATTGACTCTACTGGGAACTAAATAAGACCAGACTTTTAACAGGTTAAAAAATGCCTGTGGTTAAAAAGGAGAGTATCCTCTTCATCCCCAGATGAAATGCCTTTTCAAACACCAGGAAAATATCACATGAATATTTTCTTACTGTATGTTCTGCTGACAATGTTTATGGTTTCCCTAAAACATCCCAGACGTGTGCCATCATTCAGAGACAGACTCACTGTGATCCTTCTTCTTAGTAATTTCAGAACTCCTTATAACTATATTAACATCAGACAGTAAGCAATTACTGTTGCTTGACCTCTTAACATAGTATTTTCCTTTTTGCCTTCTCTGAAGACCAGACTTCACTCAATGTCTTCTCAGAAGGGCACTCCTGAGAACTAGCATAAGAACATCCAAGAAATGCTCTTCTTGCCCTTGTTCAGATATAGATAAAATGCCATTTTCATCATAACTAACGTGTTCTCTGTCAGTATGTAAATGTTTCCACTACATTCAGAGAAAGAAGATCTGATTATTTCTCTGAGAGGAACTTTGCACTCACAAGTACAGTAATGAGGGCAAACAAAGGAGCAGATTGCAAAAGCAGAAGCATGTGATATAAAGCCAAAGATTTTATGACCAATGTAAAGAGCTGCTGAAACGTAATCCATCTGGGAAGGATTATGACCCAGAAACTAGTAAAAGCTGGACAACCATGAGGACCTGAGCATGTCTGACCTCTAAGTTTTTGCAGAAACACTGATTTGATCCTCAGTAAAAGAAAAGGCAAATACTTGAGCCATAGCCTTGTTGTAAGTCTGTATCTCTACAGAAGTTTGGCAGGGGCTCAACTGGAGGATTTTGTGTTAGAGCAAAACTTCACTACACCAGCAGCTACTCTCAGAATCTAGTATACATATTTTGAAGTGGGTTTGTAAAATCTTATTTCCATCCTGAACAGCATTATCGATCTGAGCACTAGGAGCTTTGTTGGATGAAATAGCTGGATGGAAGGCAAAATATCTCCCTTCCAGTACCACTTCTTCACAGTATATTGCTAAGTTATTTATAGTTGTTTCCTCTATAGGCATCACACAGATGCCCATTGATAATGATTTTCTTTAAAAGGTATTTTTCAACAGTAGGCATACTGGAGAGAGCAACTGACCTCTTGTCTGGTATGAGAGCTCCTCCTGATATGTCTAATACTATTGTTGTCCTCAAGTCTGGTCAAAGCTCTGTATTCAGAGAAATGTATCTATGGCTAGGTATGATAAAAGTCATCAACAATCCCAAGAAACAGAACCAAGACATAATACCTTGGATGTTACATGCAGTATGTCCATTCAATTTCCTGGAGGTTTTCAGTTTCAGGGCAATTTCCTGATAGCTTTAAGTTTTAGCACTTTCAGGTACAGTTTCTGTTCGGAGAAAATAAAGGGAAGGAATAAAAACCAAAAAAACTAGAAAACAAAGAAAACTGTACTTTTCCACAAGGGAATGCTCAGCTATAACATGAGTCTGTCATGAAACAGTACTCTGTGATTGCATCACAGTCTGTTTCAGTAAGATTTATGTGTTCCTGAAATACTCAGTACCATGCTGTAGGAAATATAATGTATTATTTCTAGGCGAAACACTTTATTAACTTGCAACTAACGTTAAAAAAAACCTAGTGCTTATTTGGTCAAGGATCTCTTTACAAAGCACTGAAATACAGCAATGGAAAAGTGCAAGATTTTAGATTTAGGTTCCATTTTACAGAAGAAAAATAACAAAATAACTCAAAATATTAGAAGACTGCAACTCAGTTTCTGCAGTTTATTTGTTGTGGTCTTGATCCTGTTCTTCAAATAAATGGAAAAGGTCACTTCTTTGTGGGAACAAATCCTTTGAGAGCAGACAGAAACCCTACAGTATCGACTATCTCCTTGATTCATCTTACCATTGATCTAAAATGTGGAATATTTTGCACTTAGAGTGCTTAATAGTGCTACAGCATCCACAGACTTCTGTAGTTTCTCTTCAAACATAGAAATGTGTCTTAAACCCTATGGAAGATTGTATTTTCTAGCACATGAATAGGTCTTGTTAGTGTTGTGAACTCATAAGTTAAGTCTAATTTTGAGCTCCGTCTCTAGGGGGGCAGGGGATGAGGTGAGACAGCTAACAAATTGCTATTGATTAACACAATAAATTATGAATGAATCTCTCCCAGACTAAGTCAGTTTGCAGTGATAAAACAGCTCCCCAAAAAATATGTTCAGATTTAAAACCTTTTTTGTTCTAGACTTTTCTCAAAATTATCCTTAGAAAAATTTCTCATTTGGTCTGTGAAATACTAGGGATTTCTGTTCGGTTCAGATCCAGTTACTGGGCAGTGGGCAAAAAAAGTTATAATACGAAGGAATCTGTCTTCATCCAAAAGCTGCAGCAAAACTGGAGTCTTTCCACAATGTAATTTTTCACTGTCCTATGTAACACGCTTGCTGGTACAAGGGATTTTGCAGCCAAATAAGGGAGTTCAATTACTTTAGAGAGAATGCATTATTTATTGACCAAAAGGTCAAAGGTGACCATGTGATGTATGTAAATTTCAGGAGAAATGGTGATCGTTTGTCAAGAACGAAGAAATGTACATTGATATGTGAAGTTATTATGCTTCTCCTGATCACAATTTGACCTTTCTCTTGCTAGAACTATACATCACCCTAAGGGAGAGGAAAGCAGGACCCAACCCACAGGCAGGCAGGAGACTTAAGGTGATGATTAGAAGAGCTAAAATAAATGGATAACCAAGAAACGAGGGATCATTTGTACACACAATTACACATATGTTTTAAAGGATGTAAGAGAGTTTTATTAGAGAGACTGGGTGGTATGGCATCTTTTCAAAATTTGAAGATTTAAAAAACAAGAAAGCACTTAAAAAAAATCTTAAACATTTGAAGGCATGGAAATTACATACAACATCTTAATAATATTAACTGTTCTACTAAGCCCAGCTTCTTTTTTATTTGTTATTATGTTATTATATCATTACGTTATTTGTTTATTCTTTTCTTCCCATGTCTCAAGATGTGCTATTCATTCCTTTAAGTCAGGAATGGAGGAGGAAAAAGGATGAGAAATCCTAGCATAACCATGGAGATAATGGATTTGTGAAAGATTGAATAATTCACAGATGACAAAAAGCAGTTTTGTTTTTTCACCTGATGGAGCACAGAGATTGTACAAGTACGAGCAAAAGACATCCTCTCTTATAATACAACCTGTAGCACACTGTTCCAATGACAGGTTGTGGAACTCGGAACAAAAACATGCAGTTGCTGTGAAAAAAAGCAGGTAGAATTTGACAATTTGGAAAACATACTTTTTTCAGTTTCGTATCAGTTTCAAGTCACTTAGGAGATGTGCTTATTTTTTAACTCATGTTTGAGGTGCCTAAGACAGCCAGTGTTGAGAAATAAATGCTGAAGTTTAATTTTCAAATCATCTATTTAGGTTATGCAAATTTGTAGCAACGAGAGTTATGGAAGCTAGAGATCAAAGCCATCTACCCACATCTGTGTACATAGTGCATAAGTCACTTCATAAAACTTTCCCATTCTTCTGGTGGGTCAACCCTGGCTGGCAGCTGAGCCCCACGCAGCTGCTCACTCCCTGTCAGCTCGCAGCCCCGCCACCTTACCCTAACGCTCACACTGCTGTCCAGCAGCATCGATAGGGTTTATCCTGCTCTGTGCCTAAGTTGGCAGTTCTTTGTCACCTGCTTGGATAGTACTCAGATAACCTTCAGGAAATGAGCAATGAATAAAGTATAGCACTGGGGAGTAATCAAATACATTATTAAGGGACGGCAATTGGGATCATGCAGTAGAGTAACTTTCCCTATTAGCCTGTTATATTTTCAAAGTCAAAAGTCCAGAGAAAAGCACTCATTCCCGCCAAGCTTTTTATTTCTAATCCTGAGATCCTAATCCAATCAAGAAAGTGGACAGCGTAACTTTTGTGTCAGGCATTCAAATTACAACTTAGAACCTTATTAGGTAATGTAAAGATCTGATTTATCCCTGTTAAAAACTTTTTTACTCACATGCGGATCAGACTGCCAAGCATATTGGTGGTTAAAATCTGATACTGTCCAGAATCCTTCATTGCACTGGAGCTGGTGATCAAACTTCAACAGTTCCACTGTGAAGCCATCTTAGGAGAAAAAAGGAACTACTTGAGCATTTTATAGCCAAAGGTAGGCATCAGGTTTAGTAAACAGAAGCTCCTCACACCAGCTATTACCGAGGACAAGTGACATGCAAAGACAACTTCTGCAGGAGCTCATTACGTAGGAAAATCTTTGGGTGGAGACATTCCACAATGTATGAATGACAAAAGCTGAGTTTTTCCAAAAGAGGCAAGTCAAAATAAAACTTCAACTTAATTTTCATCATTTTGCCTAAGCTGAATGAAATTAATAAATATTTTGTTTGTGAAGCTATAGTCCACAAAATCTTGAGACTTGAAATCTGTATAGTAGATGCATCCTTTATGTCAACACTGTGACTTGCATTGTGCTTATGATAACCAAAGTTTCAGTTAATATTTTATTATTAAGAGCCTTAGGTCCAGATGAACTTAGAGAGTCAGCACTGCTGAACTGTGTGAGAGCAAGGAAACTTTCTTTTCCATTCTTACAGTTTGTTTTCTAGGTCCGAGAAATGGGGAAAACTGCTGTATACACAGCAAGTGGAAAAGCCATATTAGTGAAGAGGCAGATTTACATACATGGGCTGTTGGGGAATAAAGAACATTGGCAAAGGACAAAGACAAAATTTATTAGCTGGACCAGGATAGATGAAATTCAGAGAAGACTAGGACTGGAGACACTAGAATTAGATGGAGGGTGGTCAAGAGTGATGCCTGACAGCCTCCAGGTAAGTGGAAGCTAAAATCAGATGAGTCGTTGGCAGGAGTACAAGGTCTGGGAGGTGTTTGGGAATGAAATGAGAAGTTCGAACAACAGAGATAGAAGGTTGGGAGTGAACATGAGGTAGAACTAGCTAGGATGTAGGAATCCCATTTGCAAGTATCACACATAAGACAATGCACTGAATAACTCCCAGACAAATGGTTCTTTTTCTGAGGCTGAGAACTAACCTTAGAGTCTCATAATTTTTATGCATCTTTGTTTGCGTTTTTGTTTTTTGGATATTCTCTGGCAAGAAGTCTCACACATTATATTAACCTCCAAAGACTTAAACAAACAAACCCTCAAAGAGTCCAAAGTAGCTACAAGAGAAAGGATTTTGTGAGATAAATCAGCAGACTCAATCACTTTGGAATAATATCTGGGGAAGGTGTACTATCTCAACTAAAGAACAAAAATCTCACTAAGAAGACGTTAAATTTGGTTTTGTGTTGAACTGTTAAGGACAGAAATTGTAAAAACAATTTTTCTGTTTTTACAAAGAAGAGATAAGCAATATAATAGTTATTATAATCTCTGAAAATTTTCATGTGGCGCTGATATTATGATGCGCAGATATTTCCATCATTGCTAGTCTGCAGTCATTCTGCAGTTTCAAACCTTCCTGAGGAAGCTGCCAGACACTTCCGAGCTTTGCCAGAAATCAGCAAAGACAGGAAGAACTTGGCAACATCTCGACTCAAGAGGTAACTTTAATGAAGCATAATTATTATTAGTGCACCTTATCTCATTAACTTTGATAGTGAATGAGGTACAGACAACAGAACACGAATGGAGTAGCTTTGGTTTGTTTCTTAATCCAAAGATCAGAACTGCCTGAATTAAGCTGAACCGTAAAATGATCATTTGCTCCAATTCTCAGTGATTGAACTTTTGATCCCAAGGACCTCTGCCTCATTCAATGCAAGAAATGAAACACTACTGACAGTATCTTTATAATGCAAAGGATATAAAGGAAATATCTGAAGGATTCACTATGTAATTTTAAAAGACTCATACATAGCAGTGAAGAAATTAGAAGAGTGTTTCATCCAAAATATTTTATTAATTATTTAAGATTCTGAATAAAATTATAAGCTGACTTTTTTTTTTAAATAAAAAAAATAAATTAATTAACCTAGCAGGGGTGGAAATTTAGAAAAAATTTTCATTAAGTGTTTTGGCATTTCCAAATGGGAAATGAAGCAAAAATCAGTTTGTTTTAATTAACTGACTTCACTTAGTTTCATTTTCAGTTAAACTGAAGGAAAAATATTTTTATAATACTACCTCAAAACTTTGGAGATTGATTGTTGCCTGACTATATATCCCAAGATACACCCGAAATTATTGCATTCCCTTTACTTAACTGAGCACATTACAGGAAAAAGAACATGGAATTGTGTGATATCTTCTTTTAGGTATCCTGACTTATCTGGGTGAACAGAAACCCAAATATAATACTTATAAAAGGAAATACACAGACAGGGAAACTCAATAACATCTTTTCTTGAAGATAAGTATTTAAAAATATTCTAATTTGACTTAGTCAGATCAAAAATATTTTTCTGCCTTTTCTTTCAGAAAGTTAATGAAAATTTTCCAACCAGTTTATATGTATTTTAGTTAAAATGGGACTTGTAGTCTTGATTTGTTTATTGCATTCCAATCTGAAAAGGTAAAATTATTGGAACAAGAAAGAAGGGGAATGACACAAATTCTCCAAAGAGGACATCTTCACAGTATTAATGAGGTTGTCTGGGAAGACTGAACACAACATTTTACTTTTGTGCCTTTTTCCCATGCGTACATGCTATATTTAATGGATTGATAGCTCTTTAACAATGTGTTGAACTGATGCACGTAATATTTTATCAGTGAAAAAAGTAGTGAATAAGCAAGAGAAATTGTGCAAGGAATACCAGAAAAGAAGGAATTAGCCATAATTTTCCTCACACACTATGAGAAGCTCATGCAACTCAACTTCAAAGAATTTCTGGTCACTCATTCCTAATCCTGTGTTACAGGTCTTAGTCATGCCTGTGCCATTTGGGACAGTTGTGCCCCATGTTAGATCTGAGTCTGATGAGTCTCATGTGTTGCAAGGAGGCAGACTTAGTGCTGTTGTGCTGGGCAAATCTAAAGACGGTGTTGCCTCCGAGCTTCCACTCATAGAAATGCAGGTTCCCTAATTCAAATAAGTCAAAGTAGAATTCACATGGAATGTTTAAGAATACGTAAATTAAACAAATGTAATGGGTGAAAAATAGAATGCAGAACTACTGACTGCCACATGTGACAAAACACAGATGAGAGACCTTATGCTGCCTCTGTAGGTGAAGAATGACTCTGTGAGAAAAGATAAAGGGTGTCTGGAAAAAATAATTAAGCATATGTTCCCCCAGCCCTCCTACATCACTTGTAATTTGTATAAAATATGAGCAGAGTCAGATATAGCAAATGGATGGGGTGACTGCAGCATTCTACTTCCCCTGTAAGTGAGCACCATTAATAAACTGAACTCCCAGAATCACAGGTGTAGCTTAACAGACCTGTGTAACAGACAACTATGGCATGCCTGGAGGTATTTAAAAGATGTGTAGATCTGATTCTTAGCGATACGGTGTACTGGTGGACTTGGCAGTGTTAGGTTAATGGTTGAACTCAATGATCTTAAAGGTCTTTTTCAAATGAAACGATTCTATGATTTTATGATTTTAATGTAAGAGTTTATATGGAAAAAGGCAAGAGAAAATTGTTGCAAAGGAGTAAAATGGTGACTTCAGGAGTGAAAACATTCCAGATTTGGTTCAGCTATGGCGTCCTCTATTGCATACTCATGTCATTTAATGTACCTGTTCTTTACAGATTTCACTAGAAAATGGGATAACTTTTCCTAGCTTTATGAAATAATTAAAGATTTTGATCTTGTCAGGTGTTATAGACATACATCACAAAACAAGGAAAATGAATCCCTCCAAAAGGATAAAACAGTGCATAAAGAACATAATTTCAATTTTCACAAAATGCTTTGCCTTTATTTACTTTCACTTAAGCTTTCTTTTTTTTTTTAAGAGAGCCCTTTATGTCATGGATCTGTTTCTGTTATGTTAGTTTCCAATGCACATTTACTCCTGGAATGGCATTGCAGTGACCAAATATTCCGAAAATTACAAGAAAATTCTATAACAGGCAACTGTATGTGGTGATTTCTGTGAGTCTGACAATCCAAAGATACTTTCCACTCCTTAGAATCAGTGAGAAAAATCACTGGCATACAATCAACGCTTTCTATAGAATAGCAGTGCTGTAGGTTTGGAAGTTTTAAAAAAATGCTGATATAGTATAGGTTTCAAAATGTTACATTGTAATATGTAAGATTGCCTTTGTCTTAGAGAGGTTCAAATCACTCTACTTCAGATGCTATGTTAAAAAAAAATAGTTACCAAAAGAAAAGGTGAGGAATGAATATTACTGATGTAACAATAAAGTAGCATGATTTGTTCTACAGCTGTACATTAAAATGGCTTTCTCATCAGAAATATCTTTTCCTGAATTCTAATGAGCAGCTCAAGAGAATTATGACAGCTAGAGGAACTGGCCCCACTTGTGGAGAGTAAGATAAATAGAAGTCCTCCTTCTGTTTGCAGCAGCTCATATCAGAAAGAATTGAGATACGGTTTTCCTCTTTATGTCAGAGTTGCTAAGAAAAATCCCTTGCTAAATTAAGGGCAGCAACTACTGGCTACTGTCAGATCATATGTATTGAAATATGACATTTCATTTTCCCTCATCATCTTCTATAGCTTTGGCATATATCTATTTCTTCATACAAATTTACACTTCTGGACAAGAAAAGCTGGACAGACCCATGGAATACCTCTACGACTCCAATTCATTCACAGTGTGCACAGTGAAGTGTAACCTTCAGAAAAGTAAAAGGCTACCAGCACAATATTCCTTATCACGTAGGTCTGAATTAGTGAAATGCTCACTGCACGTTAGAAAACTGTGGAATTTTAATCAACAGAGATTTCCTCAAAATCCTTGAATCGTTTAGTCTCATAATGCTCACCAAATTTAGAGTACTGACTTCAGTGAAGGGTGATAGTTACATTATCCTACTGCTTGCACTGAACATGGGAGCAGGGTTTTCTCTGTCTCTTTTATGGTTACACATGTTCATGTCACAAAAGTCCTCCAAGGAGTGCTGAGGACAGCACTATAAGTGTCATATTAATACCAGCTTGCAGGCAGCTAGATGCATCTGAGGAAGACCTCATTCAGCTGTTTTGGGGTTTGGTCATAGACATGTCAAAAATGATTTAATGAATTTATCTAAGTCACCCAGCTTCAACCAGATGTCACGGGCTCAGAGTCTAGGGGCTGTGACTTTGAGAAACCTGTGTTTCTCTCTTTTTTCATTATTAATCCTCTCAAGACTAAATTCATTATTTAAAAAAACTACAGTACTATGGATGTCCAGCACCACGTTTCTGTGTCACTGATTTCACTAACTTCTGGTGAGATGAAACCAAGATTGGAAAAAAAAGCCAAACCTACAGAGAGCTAGTTAACTCTTGCTGGAGGAGGAAGGAGGAGTGAGAGATCCATAGCGACCCATGGTGACCCACAGGGACCCATAAGGACCCATAGAAACTCATAGAGACCCATAGCCAGACCTGTAGGGGCTCATAGTTAACCCTTAGTGGAGGTGGGAGGAGGAGGAATTGACTCATTGTGACCCTCAGAGACTCATATCCAGACCCACAAAGAGCCATAGGTAATCCATAGTCAAAAAGGAGCGAGTGACACACAGATACCCAGAGAGACCCATAGTGACCCATAGCCAAACCCATAGTGTCCCGCAGCATCTCACAGTGCTTCACAGCCCCTCACAGAGAAACATAGATCCCTACATCCCACCCCACAAAGCCTTACATCCAG
The DNA here is from genome assembly GCF_000703405.1 of Apaloderma vittatum. Lineage (NCBI taxonomy): Eukaryota > Metazoa > Chordata > Aves > Trogoniformes > Trogonidae > Apaloderma > Apaloderma vittatum. Next base: position 18,786 of record NW_009710743.1, on the reverse strand, counting down.
TCCCACAAAACTGCACTGAGTCCAAAAGAACCATATAGAGACCCACAGCCAATCTCCTGTAGCCACCATCAGCCCTGTAGCCACCCCATAACACCTT
>NW_009710743.1:18262-18554 GCF_000703405.1 Apaloderma vittatum | reverse complement strand
GGGGCTTCAAGGGGATCTATGGGGCAAGGGGGGGGCCTGGGGGGACCTAGAGGGCTGGGAAGGGATTTGTGGGGCTCTAGGGGGTCTGGGGGTCTCTAGGGGATGGGTGGGGATCTATGGGAGCTGGGAGTGATCTATGGGGTTTGGATGGGACTATAGGGGATCTATGCAAGGATCTATGGGAGGATTGGACAGGTTCTACAGGGGGCTGGGGGGATCTAGGAGCTTGGGAAGCTGTGAGGAGTCTGGAGGGGATCTAGGGTGTCTATTGGGGGACTGAAGGAGGTCATGG
>NW_009710743.1:4456-18113 GCF_000703405.1 Apaloderma vittatum | reverse complement strand
GGGCCTGGAGAAGTCTATAGGAGGCTGGAGTAACTTCAAGGGGTCTGGGGGCTTCTGGGGGGTGCCTGGGGGCATTCATATGGGGTCCCAGGAGTGATATATGTGGTCTGGGGCCTTTATAGGACATCGCAGAGTCTGTGTGGAATTGGAGGGTCTCTGGGGAGGTGCATGTGTGTGGAGGAGGGACTGTGGGTCTCTGATCCTCCTTCCCACCCTCCCAAAAATGAGCCAGATTGTGGTTGAGGTGTTTGTGCACTGCTACAGGGCAGCTATGGGCCTGGGAGGACAGCTGTGAGGCTGGGGATGTTATTAAAATTAAAACACAATTTCACATAAAAAAAAATGCATCCTTTTCTTCATCTGAATGCTGGAGATGCTCCTTTTCAGATCAACCACTGAAAAAGTAATTAACTCTGGTATTGATATGTGTTCTACAAGTCAGTTCTTTAACAGAATCATTAACTGAACACATAAGAAATAAGGAATATCTCTTCTGATATCCCTATAAATTGCCGAAGTTTTCTCTAAAATAACAATAACAAAGTCCACTAATCCATCATCATAAACAATATGCTCTAATGATTAAATCTGTGTATAACTGATTGTATCATCATTAACAGAAGTGGCTGCAATTTACAATAAAAATTTTGCATGTTTAGAAGCAGATATACATACATGTATATATTTGTACATCTACACATGGAAGCATCACACTATAACTGACAAATGTGTCTGAGTTAACTCAAAAGATCAGAGAACCAGAGACTTTCCCTTTGCCATGTCCGGTCTCGCACACCCACCGATGCTGGCTCTGGCGTGCTGCCCGCTGGAGCAAAGGAGATCAACTTCTGGTCTCATTTTTTGACTTTTATATTTTCTGATGTAGATTTATTTATTTGACTATGAGACGTGATAGAATAAGCTTTTCTTCTCACTAGAAAAAGTTCTCTGTCCTGTGATCTGAAACAAACACATCTCTTCTCGGTAATCTACAAGACGCACATTCGTCAATATGCCCTAATATTTTTTTCAGCCAGGATAAATTTCTTAGCAGTGTGTGTCTTTAATTTGGATTGGTAAATCCTAACCCCAGCAGGTGGTGTAGAACCAGGAGCTCTTATTCAATAAAAATTAGATTCAGACCTTGTGCATCCCTGAGTTTTGGTGATCTAAACACTTTCAGATGCAAACTGGACCCTGATCTTTCTTTTCTTCTGAAGAATATGGAATCAAAAATAGAAGAATAAAAGCAGTTAAGCTCGCTTATCTTTACTGCATCATTTCCACAAGTTTTGGGAACAGTCAGTAAGTATAAGAGTTTGCAGTTTTATGATTCTTCAAGAGTATTTGATGAATAATTCACACTTTCTATATGCATTCATTAGTCATGACTTTACACATTGATACACAGCCTGAAGAGAACTGTGTTGCCCAAGCTGTGTGTTTACACTAAGTAATTCCATATTGTTTAAATTCAGCAGTGAGATATAGCATAGTTCTTTTAATTTAGGATATCAGGAAACCCATACTGAATTGAGAGTGCAAATTAAGTGGCATAAAGTTAGTGTAAGAAGAACTTTACTAGAAGTCATGCCAGGCCTTGAGCAGGTCTGCTGGAAAATCTATTAAGAATTCACTTGAGAACCTGTATACTTAGGCAGCTAATAAAAGTATTTTTTCTTTCCTTATGGCAAGCCCAGCTCCCGAGTGTACGCCATAGACTAGATGTTCAGTAACAAAATTTGTGCTTCTAAAACATCAGCAGCGTTTACTTTAGAGAGTTAGGGAACCATAGGTCTTCCTTGACTCCTTGGTAGACCTGCTGGCTCATCTGTCCCTGAGACCTGATTAACTGAATTGCTGAGTGGAATTATCTGCTTGGCAGTGATTGGGGCTGTGATGAGGAAGGTGTGATTACTGCCTGCAGTGCATTTTGGTGTAATCAGAAGTGGGAGAGTGGGACAGAGGGCAATTAGTGGCATCTTTATGACAATGTGGTAAAAAAATAACAAAAATCCTACACATCTCATTGAGCTTGTGAGAACTAGACACTGCTTAAGTGGGTCATAACCCTAAATCCCCTTCTTCAGGAATCACCCACAGAAAGCATGTGCTAACTGACATGAGAATTAAGCCCATGAATAAAACAGGTTTAGCAGAACATTTTCTTTCACTGAAGGGCATCCTGGATGAGATAGGTGTGAACCATGCAGGAGCTCTGGGCCTTGGTGACCACAGCAATGCTGCAGGACATGAAAATAAATGTATTGACAAAAAATAAGAAGAGAATAAAAGACTTTTAACAGGCTTTAATATTTGTGTATTCTCTGGTCGTTTTCATCATCTCCAATTACTTTATACTTGATTTTGATGTTCAGCATTGCCAACTCTGTGCACATAGAACTAGAACTAGAAAATAGAGGTAAAAATAAAAGAGGAAATAATTTTTTCTGTAGTTCTTGAATAGTGCTGTAGAACTGAAGGGAAAAAAGTGTATCTTTGCAGTTGAATTTACAGAACAAAATAAAAGATTTACAGCAAGGAAACAGTCTCCTCTGCCTTCTGCAAGATGAAATCTTGACTCCGTATGTCAGAGAGGAACCATTCCAATAGCTTCAGTCAGATCAAGATTTTCCCACAGCTTTTCAAAGTAGTTTTAAAATTCATCAGACCACTATGTCAAGCCTACTCAGTTCTGTCTCATCTCCTTGCACTCCTGTGAAGAAAAGAAAGTGCATTCACCTTTGCTACCCTGTAGCTTTTGGTCACTAGAGCAGAGCCAACACAGTTCAGAACCTTTAAATGTTTATCATTTGCCAACTGTGACTTGATGAGTTTACTGCTCCAGCTCTTGTTTATGGAAAGACTTGTACAGCTACATGGAGGCAAGAAATAGTTAATAACCTTCTGAAAACTAGAAAGGTTTTATGCCAAGTCCCTAAGGAGTTACATCTGAAAACTTCACTATTTCTATGATGCTATTTTTTGCTTCATCTGCCTAATTGATAGATTCATTAAAAAGGAAAATAAAAAAAATGCAGAAGGATGCAGAAAGCAAAACAAAAAATATAATGCAAAAGCAAACACAGTGTATAATACTCGTGGAAGTTCCCAGTCTCTAAATCCTGGCTCTTTTCTCCCTCCAAGAAAAAATTGCACAATAAGCACTTTCAAAGAAGCTTTTTCACATCACTTCAGTTTTCAGCCAGAGATGGAAAGAATAATTCAGAACTGTATTCCCTTTCACTGAGGCTGTTAATGATGATTCCCATGAATTGGAAAGGCTCAGATCTGGACTGTTGTGACTTAGGTATCTCTCAGCTTTAATTGGGTGTTTTAATTACTATTTTCTTAATCGTTGATGATTCATGATCCCTTGGCTATTTAAGATGGAAATGGTAATACTTCATTGATAAATAGGAAACCTCTTAAGGTTACAGTTCTCAAAAGGAAAATGAATTAAATTCAGTGGATAATCAGGGATGGGGAGAAATTTCCAACACTAATTCTGCTGATCTCTGGGGCAAAACTTTTCCACTTTTCACTTCAAAACAGCAATTTTCTTTTATAAACAGTTCTAACATTTAAGAGTTCAGTTAAGATAGTTATATAAATTGAAAAGTAAATCAAAGACATCACTTTGGATAGCACTGAGAAACTAGGGGGCTTATTCTTCCAAATACAAAGGGAAAAGTCCGTTCTGCCTCAAACCAGAACGCTACCTCTGCAGACTTTTTCTGTCTACCTGCCAAGACCTGTGTCAAAATCAGAGGACAGTGAATCTGAACACTTTTTGCTCTTTCCTATTGCTCAAAAATTATTGGTTGATACTAATGAAATCATAATGTGAACCCTTATACCTGTTTTGGTAGACACTCTGCCTATTTAAGGCTATGAAAAAACCGAAAAAATTTATTAGAGAAGGCTCTTACCATTTCCATTAGCATAAAAATTTTTAAAGTAAGTAAGTAACTTTTATATATCCAAGACCTTGCTAGGGCAGCTGTGAAGCCTTCCCCATTTCTGTAAGTAAAAGAGAGAACTGTAAAATGGGATGATCTGGATATAAGAAAAAATCATGAGATCTAGCCCCTTGCTCCATATCTAGATTTTGTATGTCTTGGTGAACATGTTAGGTTTTACTCTTTACATGTAGCTAATTTGACTGAGGACTTTATTTCATCTTTGTTTTCTTTTAGTTACCACTTCATGATACCAGTTTTTCCTGAGCATATAGAAAATATTCTGTATTTCTAAGGGAATAAACAGAAACAAAGAACAACATAGAACCTGAATTTCATGCTTATTCAGTGGAGACTCTTACATACATGATTCAGAGACTGTCATATTGATCAAAAAAACATGTTTTCTGGAATGACTGAAATGCAGCTTCCCCAACTTACAATCAATATATTATTTCTACAGTGTCAGAAACGTTCCTACTTCTAGAACTACATTCAACCAGCAAACCTCTTCTTCCCTGCTGCCTGCATTATGTCCCATTTTGCAACTCTATAAAAACTCTATATTTTGCTGTTATTTTTTTACATAATTCTTATCTTGGATGCTTTTGCAAGTACAGAAAATTATGGCTGAATTCTGGCCAGATTAGCCAAGTGATTGGAAGACACTCGGGCAGACACCATTCTTAAAAAGAAGTTGTTGAACAGGAAACAGCAAAGGTGGACAAATCCATCACTCGGTGTGACAGCTGAAAGGCACGATGAAAACTGTAATTTTGCTGTGAGAACTTTTCTGACAAGTTCAACTATCTAACAAAAAAATATACACCGGGTTACAACTTATATTCTCTTTACACTTATTTGTGGATACAGGTGCAGAATGTGACAAACAGCAAGAAGGGGAGGGGAGAGGGTGAAGGGGGTGTAATCAGTCAAGAGTGTGGATTGACATTGTATTAAAAATGTAGAAGAGAAGGCATGTATGGAGGAGGGGAGGAGAGGTAATATACTGTGTCACACAAGGAAACCTAGAAAAAAATTACACTCACATTCCAGCTGCATGCTTTGCAGCTCACATTTGCTCATTACTGTTTAAATACCAAACACTGAAACACATCTGGTGAGACTTAAAGTCTGATGCTTTCAGAGAACGTATAAGACATCATGAAACGGTGAAAACTCAGTGGGGAAGCAGGTGAGGGGCTCTTTATGGTTAACTTGATTTTCAGGAAATAATAAAGACTCGATCCTGCCTATCACACTGAATGACACATGTACTCACTAACAGTTGAGTCTTATCTAATGAAGGAACAGGATCACAACATTATGCTTTCAAAAGGACTATGTATCTCATGGAATAGGTCAGGTTAAAGGGGAGTATTTTTGCAAAATACTCCTGGTTTTGAAAAACATCACTATGTGAGAAGCAGAACGTCATTCACTGTGGTCTTCAAGTTATCAGAAATTACATCCCCTAAGAGAGGGGTTTTGTGTCATCTCTTCACTGTAAGCACACCAAACAGCACTTGCCCATATGGGATCTCAATCTACCAAGCTACAAGAAAAGACATCCTTCCCCTGTGATTTTATCAGCGCTTTAAGACTCAGTGTGAACAAATCCAATGGGGTACCTGCAGAAATGGGAAATTCCATCACCATTCATTCTAGATCCAGGCCACCAGGCAGACAGGAACAGAAAGATAACAGCAATGCTGGTGGTACAGCTGGTCACACTTTTCCAAAGGAAACATTAGTTGATGTGTGTGTTTTTATTTTTGGACAAAGAATTTAATTTTAGCTAATTAAGACAGTCTAAACAACTCAAAATACATAACTCAGAATGCATAAACTGTGTTATCAAAGACAGTTTATTGAGAGTATATGTCTAAAGCTTAAGTTTAATTTTGCCCTTTCTCATTAGTAATAGGACACATAAGATAATTTAAGTACACTGTATGTTACTTTACATATTTTACTGTTTTTCAGTCAATAATATCAAAGCAATAATGTCATCATAACAATGATGAAACTGTTTCATAAGTCCTTAAATGATGCTTCACAAAGTTGCAGTTTCAGATAAAAGACCATATATTTTTTCTATAGGAATTTTCTCAGTGCTGCAATATCCCAGAGTGCAGAATCTTCCAGGTTTCAGCATTATAAGAGTAAATCTTTCAGCAGACAAGTCTGTAGTAGAATCTTGATACCCACTTTTTTTTCCCACTTCATACTAATCTATAGTCTTGCTGAATTCCTTTCTTTTATACATCCAAAAGGATTATTTTCATCTGCTTTTCCTGAATTCACTGCCCCTTTAGTTAACTAGGAATAAGGTGATGAAATCAAGTTTATTCATTAGAAGAAGAAAAATTATCCAACCTAAGCTAAGGACGTGTGCTAAATTAGCAATAGAAGACAAAGAAAACCCATCACACCAAAGAAATTCATTCTCCTATTGAATGTTTACCAGCACACTATTAATGTTTGGTAATTTCCTAACTAATTAATTTATTTAACAAGAAGATGGAAATCATAGACTTTTTTATGAGTACAAAATACCAAATAGACTATACTAACATTAACCAGAAAATACTATATTTGTTTTTTATTATAGAAAACACAGGTTTGATTATTATAAAGAATTTATTTTTATATACTCCAGGCTGTTGTATCCTGGTTGACTGCTACATAGCTGAAAGTGATTGAAAATAAACCATACAGGTGATATCATGTGGGGAAGGAGTACCCAAAAGGAATCTCCACGACTGTTTCACTACTTGTACTTTGACTAACCTGAGGGTTCTTCTTATATCAACTCTAAGGCTGATAATGGTACTCTGTGCCTGGAGTAATAAAGAAGAGAGGCGAGGGAGCTACTTTTTCATTCTTTTTATTCTCCAGGGTAATCACAGATGCAGTACAACAAAGGAGAGTGAATTGGAAAGCCATCCGTCTCTGGGACTCAAATTAATGGTCTTACACACATAACACAAAGGCTATGTTCTTTTATTAGTCACCTACCTGTTACATGCTGAGGGGGAAAAGGAAGCTGAGAAAAGGTGAGAGAAGCACCAGGGCTGCTTCTGAGCTGACCCTTTCTGAGGAATTTATTTTGAATGATAATTGTTAAAGAGAGGAGCAATAACAAACAGTGCTGCGCAGAACTGTTTCAATGAGAGGCTGTTCACAAGCTGTAAAAGGGTAGTGACTATTTTTCTAGAAGAGGAAATATTCCAGGTTCTACAGCACATAAGAAACTCAGACAATGCCAGATAACAAATGATGGAAGAAAATGAGTGAAACCCAGATTTGCTGATGGTATAGATGAGACTCCTCTTTAAGTGAGGAGTCTATTTACAGCAGATTTTACTTCTGCTTTAAAAATTTTCATATTATAGTTATAGTGTAGTTTACTATTGGATTCAGTTCTACTGTTTCAAGAGTATAATACTTAGAAGAATCTAAAGGTGTGAAGTGTATTTATGCTGACAACAAGTCTGTAAGGACCTGTGCTTAGCCTAGAGCTTCTCCTTCTTTTGACAAGTGACTTCAAGAAAAACTTCCAAAGAATGCAGTGACCGTGCAGCAAAGTCTTTCTTATGACAATCCCCCAATGCAGCAGGAAAATGTGGGGAAGTAATAGCCTAATAACATCAAGCAGAACTGCACACTAAGACAAAACCTGATAATTTCATACACTTACTCTTTAATATGAACGGAAGAAACAGATCATTACACTGAAAATTAGAGTTTCACTTTCTCACAGATAAATCTGACAAATTCTTTGCAGAAACACATCAGTAATGCTGCCTGGGGAGGCACCATAGATGAAGTGGAAACATATCAGTGTCTGTGGTTTGTGAACAGCATAGAAAAAGATTTAAGATTGGCACAGAAGTTATAAGATTTCTTAAAATATAAGAAGTATAATGTTAACTTCATTTGCTTTCTGTTTTCCTAAGCTTGGTTCTAGCTTTATGTAATTTATTATTTTTCTTTTAAGAGAGGCTGAAAATCCCACGTAATCACGTTTCCCAGATACTGGGCTTTAAGAAATACATAGAGGATATTATCATTCATATTTATAAGGTGAAGAAGTTCCACTGTGACAAGGAAGTCTGACCTCCTACACAGCATTGACCCTTAGGAATTCTTTGACTGAATTCAGTGTTTAAATTATGAGCAGTCTTAATTCAAACTTGCCAGAGAACCCATCACAGGCACTGAAGGGTTGTCACAAAGATTAATTGAATTTTTGTCTAAAAATGAGAATGTAATTCCTGTTTTCTATGGTTAATTTCCATTTTCAGCCACTGGACCATGTCACAGCCATGTCTGATGCAGTAAGACCACCACTGCCACCAGTTTTCTCTCTGGAATAAAGGCTGCCTCTGTGCAGCCTCTGGCTAAGGAAAACTACAAGAAATCCTCTACAGGAGGAGCTGGAGGGGATGCCTGAACATGGAGAGAGGGAAAACACGAATCCTTGGGTCTCTCAGGGTCACTGCTTCAGAGACAGAGCTGCTTGGAGAAGTGCAGCTTTCCCCCCTTGTTCAGAATTTTCCATCTTTGAGTGAAACATTTTTACTTATGCCCTACTTACTAAAAGAACCACGTAGTTCTCAATCTCATTTATTATTTATAATTTCTTCAGTCTTTCTGTTTCCTCCATATGGATTGGTAATACTTTTATTGGTTGGGTTTTTTTGTGTTTTTTTTTCTGTTGTTTATATAGGACACGAATTAAAATATCAGACTGTGAAACGGGCAAGAACCAAACCCTGCATAAACACTCTGGGCTGCTGAGTGACACCTAGAACCAGAATATATCCCAGCTATTGACTACACTTAAACAAGTGTTTCTGCAGTATCAAGGAAAATTCAAAGCAAAATTTGTGTATAACATATTACATTAAGACTGTTATTTGTATTTTAATCTGAACAGGTATCAGATTACTTAGAGGAAATTTATTTTCCATCATTTCATAGTGCTTTCTGTTAGTTATAATGTCTTTATTTGCTTATTAGTTGAGCCTCATACCAGCTGTTTCATTGTTTTGCCCAAGCTAAATTTGCAATCTGACGAGACTAATTCCTTGTGTCTTCCTTCTTCTCCTCTTTTTAGAATTGGCACAGCTTTAGCTTTTTACCACTTAGCCTCCCTTCAGCTGCAATATTTATTGAAAAATAATTCGAAAAGAAAGACTGGAGCAAAATTAGCATATATGTCATTGTTTCTTAATTCTTGAAACTGTATTTAGTTCTTTCAGATTGAGAATTGAGTTATATATAATTTAATTTGCACATAGAAATTTTCTTTATATATGTTTATGAAACAATTAAACATACTTTAAAAAAACCCCTCTCAATAACAAGGCATATAAGTAAATAAACATACTTATAAATGACCTTATTTTCCACACTCACATGTATGTTGTCTGTTACAGTATTTTTGAAACAGATGAACTGATGAAAAACCAGGAAGTATCAGTACTTTTGCTTTATAAAGTTAAAACCAGCTATATGTATAAGAGTTAGAAATGTTTAGAAGGCTTATAAATTTAAAACTGGGACATGTAAACACATATACCTCTGAAAAAATGCAACATATTGAAATTTTTTTCTTAAAATATTCCTCAAATATCATGTTATTTGTGTATCTCTTAAATAGCAACCTTAATAGTATGTAATAAGACCTTGTCAGGTTGGCCCTGTAAGATGAGGGACCAGGATCATCCAATCACAGACAAGGTTTTGGAAAACAAATAGGGTCCTTCAAAAAGAGTAGAGAGACACAGTGAGGGGGTTTCCATGGGGAGAGTCAGTCAGCAGTGTCTGCAGTTGGAGAAGCAGCTTTGACAGGCAGGTATGGGAAAGGATGAGCAATTTATGTCTGATTCATTCAAGGGTGTAGCAAGGACAAGATACCTGCAGAGCATTCAGAGTTATTAAAATCTGAATTTGTCCTCTGTTAACCCAAATTTCCTTCTGCCTTCTTCCTAAGTAACTATACTTTCTTATCATTGCCACCCTTCTGGTTTTTTCTCCTCTCTTCTTCTATGCGTTAGGGACAAGACTTGTTAAAACTTCATCGGCTTTTATGTTGTATAGTCCAGTGTTGCACATTTCTGTTATTTTATTTGAGTTCTGGGACTTCTGGAGTTTTATTTAAAATACCAGGTCTTCAAAACAGTGGTTATATTTCTTAGATGAGAAAAAAATAGATGACCTTACAAAGTTACCAACCCTGTTTCAAGTTCAACTGGAGGAGTTGATAAAAGTGTGCTCTGAATGTGCAAAATGTGCAAGACAAAGAATACTGTAAATATCTTCTCATTATTTCTAGTCCAAGTTTTCCACTCCTATCTGTAGTCACATCTATGTCATTTGAACTTCCAGAGCTGAAACGATAGCATTTTTCAGTGTGAGGGCCTGCACTTTTGAAAAGTATCTGAACAACAGAAAACATGGACTAACACTGCTGTGTAGGGTTGGCAAGGGGCAGGAAGATAAAGAAGTTTCAAATAACTTCCTTATCACCCAGCTTCTGCCTCCGTGTTATGGGAAATCTCTTTTCCCCCCTGGCAGAGACTTACCTTCCCATCTGATGAGCTTAAGAGGCAGAAAAATTGTGATAATGCACCTAATGTAAAAAGTGAGTAACTCTCCCTGTCTGAAATCCCATGGCACATGGTCTGTCTTCCATAAGCACGTCTCATATAGATGGTATGTCTCTATATTATGACTTGCTGCAAGATAGGAAAAAAGACAAGAATAAGTTGGACAACAATTCATTACCTGACCTAAAACAAAAATGCTTTGAGGCTTCTATCTCCACTTAAAATACCTCTCTATCTGTCCTTCTTCATTAACAACAAAAATTGCAGAGAAGGCCAAGCTCTACTCATATAAATCTTTCTCTGCTATTTATACACATAAATCCTTCCCACTTTGTGCACTCAAACTTCCTTATATGTATTGTCATCTTCTCTCTGTCCCTCTATAATTAGTCACATATATTTTTATGTTTTCCATAATTCCATGTATGCATTCAGCTGGAGTCAGGACTCGATCTCTGAAGAATCTCACTCTGGAGAGAACCTCAGCTACCAGTTCACCTAGACTGTGAGCCAGCTGAATGGAAATGGTAGCGCTGGCAACAGATTCATCCACTTAAGGTGCAAAGCTCCAAAGTACAGAATTTGTGTAATCCTGTCAAAAGACACTGAAAAATCAGTAAAGGGTTTGTCTGCAGTACGTGTTAACAGTGTCTTTGGAAAATAATTGTCTATGCATGTTTTAACTAGGAGATGAGAACAGCAGTGATGACATGGAGTACAGATTTTGATGCACACAAAGGCTCGATGTACATCTTTTTAGTAGCAGAAGCTTGAAAATATTACAATAATCATGGAATAGTTCAAGATGGAAAGAACCTTTAAAGATCATCTAGTCCAGTCCTCTTTCAGTGAAAAGTGGTATCTTCAGCTAGATCAGGTTGCTCAGAGCTCCATCCAACCTGACCTTGAATGTTTCCAGGGATGAGGTTTCTACCACCTCTCTGGGCAACTTGTTCCACTGCTCTCACTGTAAAAAAAAAAAAAATAAAATTCTTCCTTATATCTACTCTAAATCTACCCTCTTTTAGTTTAAAAGCATTACCCTTTGTCCTATCACAACAGGCTCTGCTAAAAAGTTTGCCCCCATGTTTCTTACAAACTCCCTTTATGTATCAAAAAGCCACAGTGAGGTGTCTCCGGAGCCTTCTCTTCTCCAGATTGAACAACCTCAACATCCTCAGCTTGTCCTCATAAGAGAGGTGCTCCAGCCCCTTGATCATTTTTGTGGCCTTTTCTGGATCTTCTCCAGCAGATCTATGTCCTTTTGCTAGGGTCCCAGAGCTGGATACAGAAGTGCAGGTGAGGTCTCACCAGAGGAGAGGGGCTGCAAGCACGCATTGTCGGCTCGTGTCCAGTTTTCACCCACCAGTACCCCCAAATCCTTTTCCACAGAGCTGCTCTCTGTCACCTCATCCTCCAGCCTGTAAATGAGGCACAAGATGCACCATACACTAAAATATCTCCACTAACTGTAATCACAACTATTGTCACCCATGCAAGGTACAATACAGCTAGGGTTGCTTTTCATCCTGCAGTCATACCTCCATTTTGCGGAGCAGGCAAATCCTTGGTTCTCTGACATTATTCCACTCATTAGTTTATTGAGAGGTTGTCATCAACCTTATTAATTACTCCAGCTGCTGGAATAGTTTGGGTTCTGGGAGGTGGACACTTACTTCTGCAGAAAGGAGACATATGACAGCACAAGACTCTCAGGGTTATTTCACAAAGGTGTCAAACTACAATCCTTAAAATGGAAGGTTTGACATAAAATAAAATGGTAGCAGTTATTGACACTAGCCAGCAATGGTGGAGCATGACATGAATGAATCTGTGTATCTTCCAGAATTGCAAAGCTAAGAAAAATCAATTTAAATGCTTGGGTTAAACCCCAAATGCAAGATCAATGAAACATTTCCAACCAACAATTTGCATTTTCCCTCACTTTTTCTGCTTGAAAGGACCCATTTATTAACTATATGGGGTGAGCTATGAGCAATGGAGCAATTATGCTAAATAAAATCAGTTCAGGATTTGACAGAATGGATTTGGGACACTAATGATTGAATTTGTCTCTAATCAAGAGGACAAAACATGTTTTTTCTCTTAATCATTTGTGTGTGCACACAACTATGAAAAATGGATTCGTCTATCAAACTGGGAAGCTATAAATTCACCCTTTTGATCCTCTCAGCAAGAGCATGTGCAGGCCTCCAAATATAACTTGTTATGATCAGTAGATTGGCACATCACTGCAAGAAAAAAAAAGGCACTGAAGTCAAGCCATATTAGAAATATGGGTGAGGACTAGCAAGTCATTTGAATTCCAATTTGTTAAACATGCATTACTGAATAGGTTTAGGGACCCTCAAAATATGAAATATTGCAGCAGCCTCTTATTTAGATAATTTATTATTATTTGAGAAGCCTGAGGGAGCTGGAGAACTGTCATAGCAAATGGAAATTGTCCTTCCTAATATAAATTAATTATGACTCCAAGGAAGCACTAATGGGAACAAGCAGAAATATGTAACGTCACCATGTAAGACAACAGTAGAGTGACATCTAAAGATCCAGCTTCACTTCGAGTGACAGCATGGACTAATCAGACTAGAGAGGCCAACAGAGCTCAATTTGTTTCAGCTTTCCTTTCCTCTTAGATCTTGCAGACAGCTGATTTCACACATCAGATACTTGCCAATTTTGCATGGTAGCCATGGTCTAATTTAAGATAACAAGTCCTAGAAGACCTTTCAAACTGCAATGCACATACAGTGTATATGTTTGGATGAGCATTCACGTATATAATGCTCTTTCCAAGCCAGGCTACTTGAGTATCATTATTATCTCTTCCTTAGAGGATTTTTTGTAACATGCATGCACAGATAGAGTTGTGCTGCCTGCACCTTTCATGCTTGAAAGAGCGAGGTAGTCCCTTAACTGCATCCCACCCATTCCATTTCAGAAAACTGTATTTATTACAGTCCCAGCCACGTTTTGCAGGCACTGCAACACACTGTCCTGGTTTAAGCCCAGTCAGCAACTAAGCACCACAGAGCTGCTTGCTCACTCTTT
>NW_009710743.1:0-4425 GCF_000703405.1 Apaloderma vittatum | reverse complement strand
AAAAATTAACTCTATACTAGCCAAAATCAGCATGCTGACTAAAAAAAAAAAAAAAAATCACAAAGACTTTAACACTTAAAATTTACAGGGTCTTGGAGTAATTATTTCAAACTCAACTGTAAGAATATATCAGGGTTCGTGCACATAGACTAGCAGTTCCTGGCCTGTTAAGGACAGGCCTGCAGCACATGGCAGACCATGTCTGCAAGAGTCCTGGCCTTGTAGGGCAGAGCAGAGCCACAAAGAAATCCCAGCCCAGGCTTTGAAGGCGGTATGTCTCATGAACACACCTCTGCTTCTGACCTGATGTACTCCTGAGCAAAGCTAATCATCTTGGCTACAGTGTTAGTACCACCAGCCCTGGAGCCACTAGTCTTACTCTCCATCTGGGACAAGCTCACTCTGTTTCTGTTCTCAGAGCATTAATATTCTCTTTAACTCCTCCGTACATGTTTCTGTTGAAATCTGGAATAATTCTAGAAATGTTAAACTGTACTCCACCTCCTTTTCCGATGTAAGATAACCCATGATGAAAAATTTCAAGATAATTCTAAATTCTATGTTCTTGAATTCTGGCCTATTTATGGAAACAAATAGATAACAAAGTCTTTTTGGAGCAACTCTAGAAGCTGGTTAGACTTTTAAGTTACATACCAGCTATATTGTATCTCCCCACAAAGCTGTGAGCTGCAGCTTCTGGGCACCTGACCTTGTTGAAATTCATGTCACTGGCCTCAGCTCATCGATCCAGCCTATCCAGATCCCTCTGTAGAGCCTCCTTACACTCAAGCAGGTCGACAGGGCCACCCAGCTTGGTGTCATCTGCAAACTTACTGAGGGTCCACTCTGTTCCCTTGTCCAAAGATGTCAAACAGGCGTAGCCCCAGTATTGAGCCCTGGGGGACAATAGCTTACAACAGCTACTTTGGAAAATCTTGCCCTTCTTCCCCCTAAGTTTTATTGCTGGGTGTGATGTTAAATGGTGTGGAATACCTTTTCTGTCAGTTTGGTTCAGTTATCCCACCTGTGTCCTCTCCCAGTCTCTTGCCCACCAGCAGCCAGATCAGAGTGGGATAGAGAAAAATTACTGATGCTGTGCAAGTACTGTTCAGCAATAACTAAACCATCAGTGTGTTATGAAGACTGTTTTGGGCACCAATCAAAAGCACAGCATTATATGGACTGCTATCAAGAAAACTCCATCCCAACCAGAGCCAGTGTGGTGGTTCACCACAAAATGGTAAAGCTGTGAAAATGAATCCAGAACCATTTTAAATATTCAGAGGAGCAGGACCCCAGTGTGCAACGGGGACAAAGTTGCTTCACACTGTGATGCACTCTATTTCATCTTCCAGTGAGACCAACTGTAGGAGTGACACTTCTCTTTGCTGTTTATTTCCATTGAAATGCAAGGAAGTTGAGACAATAAATATTGCTAACCACATATGAAACTGGGGATCCTGCATGACTTTCATACACTGCAAGAGAAATTGGAGTTTGCTTCTATTAGTACTGTGAAGCTCCATCCCTCAACTGATGGTTACTATGATTGATTTTGCATTTTCCTGAAATAACCAGGTGAAGACTAATTTCACCTAGAAACTGTTAGTCTCTTGGAGATTGTCTTTTTCTTGCAATGAAGCAATAACATACACTAAACTATAGAGAAAGACTTTTACTTTTATTAATACATTACTGGCTCTCAGCACATCAGGAGAGAACTCAGACAGGCAAAAGCAGAAAAGTACATAAACACAGCCTTTGCTTGTAATCTGCAGTGTAGGAAGTACTACATTTCTGGCATTATTTCTAAAAATTCCACAGGTAAACCTACACAAAGAAGAATACTTAGGGCTCAGTTCTCTTTCCTGAATGCAGGAAGGTTCTCTTTCCTGAATTAGAGGCAGTGCCATTTGAGAAGTTCAGTGGTTTTGAGACCTCTGCCAAGGGCTAATGGATATAAAGCACAGTTTAAGGAAGATGCATGCACTTCCGAAACAAATGGGACATCCTGGGACATCCAGGGCATCTTAGTTAAAACTGGGCAAATATTAAATCAGCTTGAGTAATCCAGGCACGTATTCACACAATCAGTTTGAGAGCACTGAGAGCTCTTATTATAAAACAACGCTAGATAAGAGGAATTTGATTTGCAAGAGGATAAAACTAATTTTAATGATAAGAGATGCCAGAGGATTTCCTAAACCAATTGTAGAGATAAGAGTACTAAATACTGTAAAAGGACAGTAAACAGCTTTTCCAAGTCTTTCCTAAGACAGACAGCTTGCTTACTCTTCAGTAAGACAATGTATAAGGAATTGTACCTGGGTATCCAAGATCACATAGTCTGGCCAAAGGTACCTCCTATGAAGAAAAGTAAAAACGTGCAGCAACAAAATTACAGCTTTCATCAAATACCAATTGTGAATAGTAACTTTATATTTAGGCCTTTGTGAAAGTTTAATACCTTCATGCATCGTGAAAGCACCCTGTGCAGGGGAAAAAAAGAAAAAAAAGATGAAGCTGAATGAAAAATATGATCAAGACATTATTTGCTGGGTTTCATCCAAAGAAGTTCCTTTAAGCAAGCTGTAAAACCTTGCATTTTATCAAGATTTATGTTTTATTTTGTAGAATTCAATGAGTTTAGGCAGAACTACATCCTTCTGTATTATCAAAAAAAATGAAAGAGGAGAAAGAAATGTTTCTTCAGCACTATTTAGTGTGTAAAATAAAATCCACTCTGGCCTGAGGTGTGCACTCCTCAACATTAAACAGAGCCAGCTGTGTGTCTCACAAAGCCAGAGTTGCTTTTTGTCTTCCAAATTACTTTGTAAGAGACATGATGGTTATGTAAATGGTTATACAGATGTGCTCTTGAATAGATTCTTACAGCAAGGAAAATATTGGAAGGGAAAATATGGTCTCCTCTAGCTTACCCTGAAGGGTTTAGGTTTAGTGAAGGAGATAGACTACAGAAACTAACCAAATGGAAGAATGCCTGTTTAGCATGCCTGTGAACTGATCACTCCTAGTTTTCCCTAAAGAATTAAAAAAGAGAGTGAACTGCCAAGGTGAAGTATCATTCCCTTGAAGGGAAGTCATTTATCATTGCATTTAAGAACTTGTGCTGTCAGCCTCAATAGACAAAATGGTCCATTGGTATAATTCAAATCACCGATGCGTGGCTCCAATATATAATGCTTAATTAGGTGTACTAGATTAACTTATTTCTATAAAAAGCATTTGTGTTATACGGAATGACCCATTTGATTAGAAAGGCCCAGGTAGAACACTGCCTCACATCATAGCCCTGCAAGTAAAACTTCCAAACTAAAAAACGAAATAAAGGAATATTCACCTAAATTAGCCATTGTGAAGACTGTTATCTTGCTGAAAAATGCAATTGTTTTGTAGGAAACTACTATAACTGTAAAGGTGACAGATTTCTTTACTTAGTTCACATCTGAAATTTAGGATTTGCAAATGGGCAGAAATTCATACTGCTTAACTAGTACAGGCTGTCATGAGCAAGTGCCCCTCACATTCTAAGATAAATGTCTAAGATAAATATGATTAGTTGCCATTTTGAGATACTTCTGCTTTTCCATGATTGTAGAGTAATTATAGACACCAGATTACTACTAGCTCAGACTAGGCATCTCATGTAGTGATTATAAAAATCAAGGTGGATGAACTGATCATACAAACTAGTTAGACAAAAGCTTTGAAAGAAGTTAGTGAAGACTTGTAACTTACAATGAAAAGTTATAATAATTTTTACCAAAAGTGGGACAAATTATAGCATTAGAATATTAGAGTATTCAATATAGAGTATATAGAGTATTCAATATAGGAAGGATGATCCGGGGAACTACAGGCCTGTCAGCCTGACCTCGGTCCCAGGAATGATTATGGAACAGTTCATCTTGAGGGTGATCACACGGCAAGTGCAGGACAATGAGGGGATCAGGCCCAGCCAACATGGGTTCATGAAGGGCAAGTCCTGTTTAATCAACCTGATCTCCTTCTATGATCAGATGATCCACCTAGTGGATGAGGGCAAGGCCGTGGATGTTGTCTACCTGGACTTCAGCAAGGCATTTGACACTGTTTCCCACAGCATTCTGCTGGAGAAGCTGGCAGCTCATGGCTTAGACAGGTGGACTCTTCGCTGGATTAGAAACTGGCTGGATGGCCGAGCCAAGAGGGTGCTGGTGAATGGAGTGGTATCCAGTTGGTGACCAGTCAAAAGCGGTGTCCCTCAGGGCTCAGTTTTGGGACCCGTCTTGTTTAATATATTTATCAATGACCTGGACAAGGGAATTGAATGTACCCTCAGTAAATTTGCAGATGACACAAAATTAAGCACAAGTGTCGATCTGTTTGAGGGTAGGAAGGCTCTGCAGCGGGATTTGGACAGGC
>NW_009710742.1:3090-4383 GCF_000703405.1 Apaloderma vittatum | reverse complement strand
GTGCGGGTCGGGCAGCTCCTCCCGCAGGTCGGGCAGGGCCGGGGGCTCAGCGCTGTACGTCTCCTGCTTGAAGGTGGCCAGCATGCAGGAGGGGGAGGACAGCGAGGAGAGTTCCATGGAGGCCAGGCCGTTCTGGTGCTGTTCCAGGTTCAAAATATCCTTGACCGAGAAGGGCGTCGTCGTCACAGGGCTAGGAAACATTGCGGAGGAAAGCGGGGCAGCGGCCGGAGCCCAGGGTCATGGAAAAGGAGGTGAGGAGCAGCCAACCTGGAGCAGTGGTGGAGCGTGGGCTCTCGGAGGGGGCACATAGCATTCCCGCGAGTAGCCTTGACTTGTGCACTGGAGGCAGGTAGGACCAGACCATAAGGGAAAGGAAGGAGGGACTAGGCAGTTTTTGGGTGACTTTAGCTTTCTATTGGCCAACATTGCAGTGATGGTATGAGAGATGCAAAGTTCCATGTCACCTAATATAGTAATACATCTCAAAAACATCCTCACTCATTTAAAGGGGCGGCACTGTATTTATCCAGCTTTTCCCCGCAG
This sequence comes from Apaloderma vittatum, assembly GCF_000703405.1. Classification (NCBI taxonomy): domain Eukaryota; kingdom Metazoa; phylum Chordata; class Aves; order Trogoniformes; family Trogonidae; genus Apaloderma; species Apaloderma vittatum. Next base: position 3,840 of record NW_009710742.1, on the reverse strand, counting down.
AGTTTGTTGATATATTAAAAAAAAATCTACAATAGGCTTAATGCGTACAAAGTCCCTATCTGATGCCATCTATCATACAGTCAGATTAAATAAACAGGCCGGGAGGAAACCATCAACCAAATATGTGCTGATTTTTTTTTTTTTTTAAGCGAGGGAACGGAGGTTTCGTTTTTAGTATTCTGCAATATCCGATCGCAGGAACTAGAAAACCAGAGTTCAGTGCTGTGTGAAGCGCGCTAAAAGGGAAGTCTGCGCTTGAGGTTTCCAAGAGATATTCTGAAGCGATACAACGCCCGCACAATCCAGTTGGTGGGAGAGAGACACTAAACAGCCCCGGCCCTGCTTTGGAGGAGGAAATGCCGGCTGTTTTTTCCCCTTGACTGTTTGTAATGCTTCGAACAGAAAAATAGTACTCTCAGGGGGGAGGAATAAAAAAAAAAAATCACAAAAAACGCGGGTTGAAGGTGTCGCAAAATAAGCAGGGGTTGTGGGGACAGGCAAATCAAATCAACTGACCGCTGAACTGCGGCCAGGGGCGAGCCCCGGGGCCGGGCGGGTCCCGCAGCCCGGGGAGGTCCCTGCAGGGCCCCGGGTTCACCGGACAGGAGCAGGGGCTCATTACTTTAGTGCTCTTGAAATCGCTAAAATAAACCTTAACGGCAAAGTCGCAGGTTGTGGAGGGGTGTTACGGCGCTTTCTGGCTTCGGGGGGGGACGAGGGGAGCGGAATTAAAAAACTCTTCAGGCACCT
>NW_009710742.1:2697-2902 GCF_000703405.1 Apaloderma vittatum | reverse complement strand
GACGGAGGAAAGCCCCCGAGGCGTAGGGGACCGCGGGCACATGCCCGCAGCTGCGCTCTCTGGACCGCTTTTCCCTGAGCGTACCTGCTGCTGTCTCCCTCCCTGAGATTTTGTGTCTTGGCACCCTCGGGCTGCCTTCTGGGGACTTTAGTGAAGGATGTTTTTGCAGGCGATGCTCTGACTTTCATCCCGCTCTCTGGGGCCG
>NW_009710742.1:2103-2388 GCF_000703405.1 Apaloderma vittatum | reverse complement strand
CGGAGGGACTTCCCCGAGTGTCTGCACCGCCGGCGGTCTTTCTGACCTCGTTGCCTCTTTGTTATTACAAGCTAATCGAGATAGGCTAGATAAATACTAAAATAACAACGGGAGCCCGACCCCCTCTCAAATCCAGACCCGCGGCCGCAGGTTCGCCTCCCCTGGGACGAGAGAAAAGGGGTCCAGCACTTCTATCCTCCATCCCGGGCTCAAAACGCTCCAGTCAGGCCCGGAGCTCTCAAGGCAGCTCCTGCCCCTTGTGCCCGGTGAAGCCGGAGGGGAAGG
>NW_009710742.1:1448-1984 GCF_000703405.1 Apaloderma vittatum | reverse complement strand
CCGGATCGATGTGGACCCGGTTGCAGAGGGTGGAAGTGATTAATTGAATGATAAGCCGGAGCTATCATTTGGAATGTCATTAATGCGTCGGGGAGACATTCATTGGAGACAGACAGCGTTATCTCCGCTTTATCTTCAACAATGCATCACTTTTAATACTGCAGTTTAGAAACAAATGGGAGCTTTGGCCTTAGCCCTTCTCTTCGTGTTTATATTTTTGGAAGAATCACAACTAGTGGGAGTCCCGGGCTCGGCCCCCTGATAAATGAACATTAGCACTTTTTAGAACTACTGTATCAACAAAAAGAGCTGCAGGGCCGCAATAATTGGTGAAAAAGCAAACACTCCGCAAAGAGAGGCCAGGTCTGCTCTGTGTCCGGCTGATTGATGAACAAGTTACTGACATACAGCAGCTCACGGACTTTCCGGGTCGGGGCTCAGCACCCTTTCCTCCCCCCCGGGCTGGTCTCTCCGTTTCCCCGAGCTTTCTAGCAGCCCGCTGAAGACAGGCGCCGCCTGCAAACGGCCTCTCGCCC
>NW_009710742.1:0-1325 GCF_000703405.1 Apaloderma vittatum | reverse complement strand
GGCAGGGATGGAGGGGAGGCATCACCTCACCTTGGGCTCTCCCACACCGCTTTTGTCCTCTGTTGGGGTCACTTTTGCTCGCGGGCCACTTGGTGTGAAGTTAGAATCGCGTTTAAATAGCGGGAGTAAAGGGAGACAGGACCCCAGAGGAGCCTCCTGAAACACCTTATCCAGCCCATTCGTCCAGCCGAACCCCAGGCCCCGTGGGTGTACGTGGGCGAGACGGGGTGAGCAAAGCCGTTGCTGTTTTCCTGACGGCAAGGAAAGAGCGAGGGATGCCGGGGGTTCCCTCCTCCACGGGGTTCGCAGGTTTCTCTCGCTGCCCGTTGGGGACTGAGCCTGACCCCCTGCCCACAAAAGCCCTTCGCAGGTGAGGAATTTCATCCACATCCACTCGTTGCTCCTCTCCGGGATTGTTAAATGCGATTCGTTGTGAGTTTTTTTGTGGTTTGGGTTTTTTTGTGAGGTTTTATTTTAAAAAAAGCTTTTCTTACTGGAAGCAAACAAAAAAGCTCCCAACCTCGCAATTAGCTCCGAAGAGCACATCCTCTTTCCCCCTGAGCTTTCGACACCTCGGACTGTTTAGAGAGAGAAAGAGGGGACCTTTTAAAAAAGTTTTCCTCTTAATCCCAGTCGGTTAAGATGTCCAGGGCCCCCCCCGCTCTAATTCCCGGCTATCTCCCGAGGACTCTGTTTATACCTCGCTAGTAAACGCCAGAGTTTGAAACCTTGTCACTAATTGAGTGCTAACACTTCAGGTGCTATAGATTTGTTAAGAGCCAGTAGTCCAGAAATAGCCTATTAGGGTTTCCTTGGGAGATCTTGTGCCAATCTCCTGGTTCCCATCGTGGGCGGCGGGAGCCGCTGGGACCTCAGGATCTTTGCGTGTCCCTGAGGGCTCCCCAAGGTCTTTTGGCCAGTTATTTCTTTCAAACAATTGGAAAGGGATGTTACAAAACGACGAGCCCTGGTTGAATAAATCCTTCTAGAGTGAGCTGGTCTGCTGTACCCGGCGTGGCGGGGTCCCACCAAGGGGCCCGGGGGCTCTAGGGAGGCCGCACTGCCCGGCTGCGGGAAGCGACTGAGGCCGGGAAGGGTTTGCTTTCACCCCTCTGGATTTCTGCAGAGGAAGAGGGCTTTGGAGCTGTCCAGGCTCTCCGTTCTGTTACAGCTAAACCCTTCTAATTTTCTTGCTACTTTTTTTTTAATTATTTCCCCCTTTTTATTTATTTTTAGCTTTCCTTGCGGTCCTTTCAAACTCTAACAAAGCCCACAGCAACCCAGCGCGGGGACTGCTGGCAGGGAGAGTAGCCTTGCTCCGCGGC
>NW_009710741.1:57261-71649 GCF_000703405.1 Apaloderma vittatum | reverse complement strand
CATTGTGCTGCGCCTGCTTGCCGGGGGGAAGCGAGCGGCCGCAGCCCCGGGCCGAGTTGGTGAAATTTATCCCTTTGTGTATATTACAATATCCTCCATTTTTCTGCCCTCCAAACGACGAGCCTTTCGCCATCTTGGGCAAATTTTTATTGCCGAGTCTGTCCGTCGCTTTTAGGAGGGAATGACTGGAAATCCTGAAAGTGCCTTTGGATAAGACTCAAAAGTTTACGAAATGTTACAGGGACAGACGGTGACGTCATGTGAAGTTTAAGGGGAATTTTTCAAAGAGTGTGTGCTTTTCCCCCGGAATTCCTGATCTAACGTGCTCCAAACCGCAGTTTAAAGAGAAAGGTTCCTAGCTGAGACCGCACGTTCAGGGAACACTCTTAATACTCTGCTTAGTTTGCTGTTTCGCTTTGTAACAGATAAACAACTGTGCTGTTGGGTTATTCCCCTACTTTCCCCCGCCCCCGTCCTGGCCTTGAGTCTCTAATACGCAGTGCTTGCCTTACCGTGTGGTTGTTTAAGAAAACATTCCAAAGTTCTGCTAAATAACGAATCATCTGGAGATCTGCATTGTTTTTGTTTACAGAAAGTAGCAATCTGACGTGAAGTTTATGTTAAACGCTAGTACAGAATCTTCCCTGGGGAATAAACACTTTACTTGGGATGAGGAACATGGAACTACACAGTTGTTCCATTTTTAAATGACAGATTTAGGGGCATGTTTGGAAGCAACAAGCTTACTGTTAGGAGGCTCTGCTTGGGAAGTACCTATATATATACGGTACATGTAGTTGAGGTAATGTTTGAGATACTAGATAATGTGGGTGGCAAAACGTAGTTACTATGCTGAACTCATTTAAAAAAAAAAGAAAAGATCTCGGGTTATAAGATCTGTGCCAGCTGTTGTGAAACGGGGAAACAATAAAAGGTACTGTTCTGTTAATTTACTTCTCAGTTGCACTTTTTAGAATCTCACAAAAGTTTTTCTGGTCACATGATACGACTTAATGTAACACAGGGTACTTGATAAGGAATAGCTATTGTAGGTAAAGTTCTGTTTTTCCATTCTTTTTTCCTGTACTTGGCTACTTACTGCTTATTTACTGTCACACTAATGAGAACATGAAACTGACTGTATTTAATTTGCATTTTCTTTGTCTTGAGGGTTGGGAAAAACATTGACAACAGTTAGTATAGAAAGTAACAGGAGTAGTTGTTAGTACATATTTTTTTTTTTCCAATCCCAGTTAGTGTTGAATGATGCACCTAAAGTGTCCTTAAGGTTATGTTGGAACAAATGTCGGGTACTTACCTTGAGAAGGGAGGATGTGTGATTTTTTTTTTTAATTTTTTTTTTAAACGTGTCAGAAAGTATGATTGAATTGAGTGTTTGCCAGCTACGTGAATATTATTAGGTAGGCAAAAATGTTTAAATAGTTGAAAACGTGTATAACAGGTGGTTCTAAATTATACATGCAACAAAAGTCTGGGAGATTTGGCAGATTATAAATTTTGAGCAACAAAGAATAAGTAGTTCCAGAAAAGTACAGTGTGCTTGGCGTTTCATACCTGTGAAACTATGTACACGTTGTTGTCACAATGCCGCAAAACTACATAATATTAAGGAAACGGTAGCCAAGGTAATTTTTGTAAGGTGTTTATAGACAAAGCATTAGGAGTTTTTAAGACATCTCTCTCAAGATCAAGCAATTTTCAAGAAGTTTTACGTTCACCTTAAGCAGGGGATGTTTGTTTAGTCATAGATGTTATGAATTCCTTGTGAGCATTGGAATATTAATATCAGGTTCGATCAAGTTCTTTATAAACAGAACTCTTTGGAGGGTAAAATACGTTTCTTCAGAGGATCAAGCAACGTTCCCTTTTCATTTTTGACCTAAAGGGTGTTCTGAATGGCACAAAATAAGGTTTTGTGACTAGCATATATTGAAAATAAACTAGGATTGTGGTACTGGTATTTCTCATCTGATTTTTTTTTTTTCCCATTAAATACTGCTGTGCTGGTTTCCTTATGGCAGTGTTCTCACAAAAGGTGATTGCTTTTAAGATTAATACCTGTACCTTATTGTAGGTATTCAGTAACGTAGTTATTTGTATAGTGTTAGGGAAAATATAATTAACTGCATGCTTTGTACGTTTTGGTGTGAGATAGTTCATTTTCCTGAGCATGTAATAAGATGCTTTGCATTTTCAAAAGGAATTAGCAATTCTTTTTATATTATGGGGGTTATAAGTATTGGTTAACTACTGCAGTATATTGTTTAGTCTTTCGTCTTTAGCACAAGGTCAATATAAAGTCCTACAAGACTGAATTTTTTGTCGTTCTGGGAGATGCTGCAAATGCGAATAATGTAATGGAAGTCTTTCTCTTTAGGTCCTGTTGCCCTTTTTCTGTCTCTGTTTGGATGTTTATTCTAGAGCTGCAGTGTAAAGGAGCAGATGTTTTGTAAAACATCCTGGTGTTTTGCTTTTTCTTGTGGGAGTGCATGGCTGTTCCTTCTGATGCATGGGCTTGACAGCTGGTTGATTTCCTGGCCCTGCTAAGAAGCCATTAGTGGTGTCACTGGATTGAGACGGAACAGAACAGTCCCTCCCAGCCCGAGAGCAATTGGTAATGGCTTTGTTGTTCCCTCTCTCTTCCGAGACAAGATGTGGAATATCACAGTTGCGATGAAAAGGAAGTTTGTACTCTCTCTCTCATTTCTCCAAGTTAGGGAAAGGAGGCATTAATACTTGACTACATCTAGTTTTATAATGTTCTTGTAATGGCACGTTTGGGATTAAGAGATTTTAGCTGTTCCGAAGCAGATATAGCAGTTTGCTACCTGCATGTCCCCTGGTGCAGTAAGGGTACCCCACAGTTCTAATCACTTCATTGTGTAGTTATCTCTAAATAAAACCAAATAGTTGGGTTGGGGGATTTTTTGTGGACTTTTTCCTTTTATTTTTAAAATTAGCAAACTTCCTTCTAACAGAATGTTACAGAAGAGTGACACTTTGTGTTCTCATGACTTAAATAATTTCCTCAGTGAAGATTCCCGAAGTCTACCAGTTTTCTGGTTCAATTTTTGGGTTAATTTCACTTTAATACATTACATTCAGTAAATTCTGTCATCCCATGTTATAGACTGGTTTTTGATCAGGAACTGTCATCACAAGAAATACACAAGTGTAAGGGACAGCAGTGGGTTTTGTATAGTTTACAGCATCTTGAGCATTGACAAAATGCAGTAAGTATGTGTTGGTTAACATACTTTGAAGAAATTGGAAGTTTGTGGTGAAGGTAACAGTATGCAGAATTGAGAATTTAAGTACGGGTGATCCTTCCCACTGTGTCAAAAGAGGAAATGAAACTTCCTCTTTGTGACTGACATTTATGCTTTTTAAACATTTTTTGTTATGCTGCTATGTTTTTACCCTAAACCTTTTTTTATTGTATTCTTTCTGTAGAATGAAAGTGCGTCTTGGTTGCAAGAGAATGGTAGGGGTTTGGGCTTCTTCCCTCCGTATTCTTTACCGATGAGGAACAGAAACAAGGATACTGTATTAGTAAGATTAGAGAAAATAGATCCTCCCCCACAACATTTGCCATTTTTTTTTCTACTTATTAAAAATAAAAATAAAAAAACAGGAAGAAAAAAAGAAACAAACAAATAAGGAGCCAGCAGAACATTTCCATAAGGAAAATAGGAGGCTATGTTTCTTAGTACATTCTCACTTTCATAAAAGTACTAGCGTCACTTATATGGCTAAGGACTCTGATGCACCGAAGGATTTAGTCTTTTACCAACACCACAAGAAGTTGATGGTAGAGGTAAAAAGAAAAGCTGTTTTCACTGACTTCAATCTGTAGTGTGTTGGGTGTTTCTTTGAAAACTGAAATACATGGTTTGTTACTCTGCGCAGAGCAATCCTACTCGAGTAGGTAAGTTGAGTGCGTATCGTCGTAAAAGAAATTGAGACCGTGTTTTCATCCAGTCTGAAGGGCTAGACAAGATGCATTTTTCTTCTGTTACTGTGTTTCTTACTCATAGCATTTTAAGTTAAAAAGTAGAACATTTAATCCAATTAGCACACAGTTTCACATATTAGCTGTGTTAAGTTCTTGCGTATTCTTTTATCTCTTTACTGCCCTAAATTTACAGTTATATAATGCTGTGGGCTTGAACCATTCCTTAACAAGAAAAAAAATCAATATACTTTTAAAGTCTGCTGCACAAGTTCCTTTGAGATTTAAATGAGAGTAAAACAAAGTTACTAATTTTACAGTGTCATTTTGATTTTTATTTCTTTTTTGGGTGATGGGAGGAGAAATAGTGATTTATTTTGTTGTGGTATTAGCATTTAATGAGACCACTAGGTGCAAGAAACGCTATCAGAGAGTGCGGAAGACTTACGCTTGTTTCAGTTTTATAAAGTAGCAGCTAGGTGAGGAGGATACAGGGTTTTTCCATGCCTAGTTTACCAGAACTATTTTATGTGTTTGACAAAATTCCTAATACTAATTTCTTCTCTTTTTGTGTGAATGTTTTTCAGATTGGTTGGGAAGAGATAAATACAAAAAGGCACACATCTTTAAACCTTAACGTACTGACGTGTGGTCTCCCAGACATAGTTTCTGGAAGGTGGACTTACTTGCTGGGCTTGTCAGGGGCAGGGCCTTTTCCTTTCTTTCAGAAGGAAGATGCCTGTTGCCATTAACGAGAAATGTCTCCCATTGCCTCCCTGCCCACACCCATCAGCGCCTCCTCAATGTCTTGTTTTCTGTGTTTAAAGGATGTACAACTCTTTTCACTTGATGTAGGTCAGGCATTGTAAAGGGCTGAATGGGTTAAGCCTTGGTAGTTTGCAAAAAGAGATGGTAGAGATTTTTCTAGCCCCTGGGGGAGGCATCACACAAAACCTTTAAATTCAAACTTCTAAAAATGTAAGAGCACTATCTGAAACATTGATCTACCTGATCCACTGTTTACATTAGTAATGGTCCCATTGAAATCAGTGGGACTACTGGGTGTAAAGATTCAATGTTTGCAATATAAAACCTTGGAAAAGGAGTTCTGTTTAGAAATAATGCAGTGATAGTCAGATAATGTTATCTTCTTTTTGGAGCCTCACAACAGAACTTCTCTGGAATTGTTGGAAGGGATAATGAAGAATTTTACCTTTTGAATAATGGAGAACGCTGCCAGTGTGTTCTTGCATGTTGCAGGAAGGGTAAGCTAGATTTTCTTTAGGATGTTTATTAAATATGGTGAATTAAAGGGACAAAATACTCTCCCTAGCTATACTTGAGCTTAAATTTCAGCCGTGAGACTTATGGATGAGAAGCTAAAACTTTGAAATCTTCTAGGGAGTATGTCTTTTCTTTGCTTTGAATAGACAAGTAACTTTTTTGGAGGGTTGTGACCCTACTTATTAATCATTTTATGTTAACAAATGCATGTTTTTCTAATACTTCGATAAACAGTGCATTATGTTTTATGAAATACTTGTCTTAGAACAGTGGTGTGCAGTGTCCAAATGCAATCAGCAAAACAACCCCACGACCCCCTCCTTAATCTTTTATTGTATGAAGGAAAAGCAGTTTGACAAAAATTATTGCAGTGGTCCGTTGGTTGTGTGGGGCCGTAATTGTGTGGATTTTGCCCCATTTTCTGGTTTTGCACTTTTCCACAAGCAGGCACTCATTAATCAAAGGCATGCTGTACTCCTGCTGAGGGCAGAGAGGTTCATCAAATTGGCAGCCAGTTCGGTGTAAAGAACAGCGTACTGAAGCTCTTAACATGCTAGGACATAAATAATTCTAAGGTCTTTGTATGCAAACCCTGGAGGTTAATACTGTATAATTCAGTGTCCTGTCTTTGTTTTTATGATTGATGTTTTTAAGTGTTTGAAGCTTGATGTAAGCCTTGAAGCATGACAGAGCTAACCATCTGATTGGCTGGAGCAAAAAAGCGTTGGCTTGGCAGAGAGGCTTTCCTGTGTGCTGCGCAGATTTTTATTTATTTTTTTGACTGAGATTGTTGTTGTATTGCCTGAGCTGTTAAAGGAAAGTTCTAGGTTGACAAGCCCCACTGTGTTAATGGACTTGGTGCCTGAAATGCCAATAATTTGGTCCTGTTTGTTCTGAAGCTTACCGCTATTTGTATCCTTAACAGAGCTAACATGTAGAACAAGCAAAAACTACTGGGATTTCCCTGTAGGAATAGTGCTGGGATTTGGCTTTAACATGAGTTGGTTGCATATTCATAATTTAAGAACAGCTGGTTATGGCAAGCACAGAGTCATTTGCAAGCTATTATAAACCATTCTACTCCCACGTGGAGGCTGTGCTTTAGCCTTTTTTTTTTTATTGATCTACCTACATTTGAAATCTGGTCACTGCAGCCACAGAGACCTTTAATTTCAGCTGTGCTTGCATTGTAGGACAGCCTCAGTATTAAATATTTAATTTTAACTAAATGCTGAAAAAAATGATAAACTGGGGAACTTCGAAGAAACAAAATGTGAGGGTGAGCAGTGACATCTTACACAAAATTTTATTATGTAAAGCAGCCTAAAAAAGTAACATGAGCCAACCTTTGCAGTCCTTTAGTAGCTTTTGTTGTTCTGCATAAGAAGTCTTTGTTAGATTTACCCAAAGTTGCCTTGCTAAAGTTGTAGTTGATGAAATTTGTGGTTTTCATGCATTGTATGCCCAGTGCTCTTGGAGGAAAACTCAGAAGTATAAAATGAGATTATATTACATTAAATGATGGTGTAATAAAGTAGTAGTAAGCACAGTCTTGCTGAGTTGCATGGCAAAAATAATGGATGTGTTAGAAATGACTGAACTCTTACATGGGTAAGCTTACCTGTCTTATATGTAGTGTGAACAATACGTTCTTAGAAATAATGGTTAGTAATATAAATAAACTTAGTAAAGTTGATCCCCTCCTCCCATTTCAGTGTTACTTTTGAAAGTTAGAAATAAATTAAGGGAGAACTATACTTTCGACTGTAAAAATGCGTTTTCTGAACATCCTCGGTTCCTGTGGGAATAAAGGGGAGGCCAAAATGTCTAAATCAGAAACAACTGTTGAGAGTACCCCTGCGTGGTTTAGGAGAAAAGTCAGGCAGAAGAGCGCTCAGTAGTTAGATCACATGAGGACCCAACCTCTACAGCAAGTGTAGTGACAGAAACACGTTCTTCATAGTGCAGTTGTGAGACTTGTTAAAGCGAGGAGACTTCCTCGGTTTTATTTTCGTTTTTTTTTTTTTGCTTGTCACGTCTAATGTTAGGAACAAAAGAGAGTCTCATTTTGACTCTTCAGAGAAACCACCTTAAATGAGATTTTAAAGAAGTAAATGGATGCTTTTCTGCCTGCCTCCTCCCCCCCCTCGAAACACTGAATGGGAGTAATTTACTTAGTGATCATTGACAATCAGACAACAGCAGACAGTGAGTGATTTTTTTTTTTTTTTTACCGTATTGTTAATGTAGACCATGTTAAAAAGCTACTGTCCTAAAGAAAATCTGAGGAATGAAAAGAAGTTTGAGATTCAAAGTCTTGATTAAAGGCAATGGAAGGGTGTAGACTGCTGAAAAAACCCACAGTAATACATATCAGCAATTCTTCATCTTTCTGGCAACCTTGAATGTGTGGGAGAAAACTTTGACGATGGAGTTCAGGCAGAGTTGATGGATGTTTGAACACAAAATAACGATGTCCCAAACTGGGATGGCTTACTAGAGCCCTTCCTTTTTGGCAAGTTTGTTTGTGTTTTGATTTGGTTGATTTGGGTTGATTTGTTTAACTTGCCAACAGTTACCAAACAAAAATAATATTAAAAGGTTTGTGTAGTTTACTTGCTACTTAATGCATGTAACAGTGTTTGGAGAAATACATTTTAGAAAAGGAAAAAAGACTTGAGGAAAGAATATATTTCTAAAATGACAACACACTGGTTTCTGTTCTAGAAGTGCTTTTTAAACCTCATTTGCCCCCTCTAAGACTTTAATGTATAGCAGGTCACTTCACTGAACCAAACGTGTCTTTGAAGAAGTTTTGATTCCATAGCTGATCCTTGTCGAGAGGGTTAGTTTGGAAGTAGTTTTTTATGACTCCACGGAGAAGTGTGTTCATCATGCAAAAGAATAATCGGAGGGCGTGCAAGGAAGGAGCTTACTCTTGTTTATTTTAGGGCAAAACTGATGTTAAGTGCACTACTAAGTGCAGTGATTTATTAAAAATGCCCTTTTCCTCCTGGCATTAGGAACTAAAAGGAACAGGTTATGTTAGTTAATCTCTTACTTTTATGTGATAAAGATACAGAGCAGCTTGGAATACTTCACTGTTTTTTTTAAGAAATATTTTCTGTGTGTCAAGCTGTTCCTGATTATTACTGCGGTAAATTTATAATCTTTTGACTCTTGAAGATGCCAGTAAATTTTTAGTGTTAACAATTACGATGTTACGAATGCACAGCATTTTGCAAAGTTTGTTCTGTTAATATAAGTGGTTTATACAGAGTAGTGTTTAAATGTAGCCTACAGTCGTTCTGCAGTCATGGAAATGAATTATGTGTTTTGAGAGCTCTGTTAATAGTGTAAAGACTTTGTAATAAAAGAGTCACGAAGGGGGTACAATCGCTTTTCAAAATTTCTTTGCCTCTAAATGCTTGATTTGTAAAAACTACTGTAGTTTTAGTATCTTGTGAAGTGCTTATAAATACATGAGCAATCATCTTTTGGAATGTACTGTGTTATGTGTTATGGGAGACATTTGAAATGCAGGTGACCGGGATCTCTTAACACACTTGGTAAAGCTGAGTTATTTCTTTTTGCTTCATACAGTGACCTCAGCAGAGCTGTCCTGAATTCTGTTAATTGTATGAAACTTAGACCGAGGGAAGGATTCATTATTAAGTGTATTTTGTCCCTGTTGCTTCCAGCAGTGCAAGCAATAATATAGATAATTTGAGTGCTGCGATAGTTAGGTGATGTATATAATTTTTCATGTTCTGCTTATACACAGAATCTTATTCTTTAGTTTAGCAACCCCTTACAATTCTGTATTTCTATGTATAATTTGACTGATTCATAACTCAGTAAGTAATTTGTAGTTTTCTGCAGAAGTTCACTTAAATTTTAAAGATCAATTCGAGTGCAAAATTTAAAGTCTGAGCATCAAATTACTTCATGTGTATCCAGTTTCGTAAGAAAGTTTCACTTTTGATGTGGATTCACCAAGTGCTGTATGGATTTTGGTTTACTGGCATTCAAATGTGATAAATATATTTTTATTCTGAAAAAGTAGCAACCACATGCAGATTAGAAGTAAGTTAAGACCTCATGCTAGTGAAGACCTTTGGAACAGTGTTTATGAACAACATACTTCAAATTCATGAGACCCATATTAATTTCTGCTACTGGGTAACTTGTCTTTACAATAAGTGATGTCAGATGGCTTAGTTACAACCTGGGATGTTTGTTTTTTTTTTTTTTTGATAGGTTGTGATTTCAAAGGGCCTCATAAGGTGCATGCTGAGTGTATCTCTTAGTGAAAAAAAATTACTGTGGTGAAAACCCACCATGCTTCTGAAAAGATCAAACCAAACTGGGAGAGTCTTAGGAAACTAAGTGACTGCATGAAATTAATCATTGATGAATTTGGAGTAGTGCACATGGGAGCAGAGGGAAGCAGGGAGAATAACATGAACTAAACATGCGCAGTGATGAGTTCTAAGTGAATCAGCTGCTATCAGGTAGAGATATTGGAGTCATAACGCATAGTTCTGTTAAAAACATCAGCTCAGCAGCGGTCACAGTGCACGTTTGATACATTACTGGGAGGAAAAAAAAAAGGACAAAATAGAAAACATCCAGGATACTGTATTAATTCAGGTCACCCTGTGAAGTAGAGTAAAAAGCAAATAAAATGGAAAGTAATCATCCATTTTGGAACACTTTCATATGAAATGAGAGTGTATAGAAGTCTTCAGCTTGGGCTATGACCAAGTGCTGAAAAAGTCATGCTTGGGATTGTAACCTAAATAGAAAGCAACTTTTAGGTATTTCAGATATGACTGAAATATAATTTTGAAACTGAAGTAACACCATGAAATAAACCCCAGTAGCTTGTTAATATAAACCAAGAAGTGGTGCTTTTCACTTAATGCTGGATTAAATTGTGGAATCATCCTTGGATGTTGTGGCAAAATTACAACACACTTAGAATTATTATATTAATGGAAGATGTGTTTATCGATAGCTTCTGAAAATGGTGATTGAAATAGAGCGTTAGGTTTGTTAAATACTCATATTTCTGATTTCTGAGAGGATATGTACCTTTATTCTTTCTCAGAATGTTTATTACTTCTGTAGATTGACCTTTATTCTGAATCAGTTGCTGTTAATTTTGGTTCTATTAATATTTGATGTTCTGTGTCTTTGATAATTTGTGTAGATGGAATAATAAGGGTACCAAAAATATGAAAATGATTTTAAGATTTAAATGAATATGGAGGTTTCTTAATACTTTAAGTCAGAGATTGAAAAGTAATCATCTTTAGTTTGTGATTGTTCACCATTTTTCCAGTCATTTCTGACTGTACTGTCCTTCATTTTTTGTTCTTTACTGTGGTCTTCTTGCATTGGGTTTGTTAATGTGCATCCTTCCATTAACATAATGTAATAGAGAATAATTCTGTGTACTGTAACTTCAAACCTACAGATTTTTCCCGTATCTCTTTCCTTCTTTGTCCCCGTATGTGTGTATTTAGTCTTGAGGTATATTGAGTGTTTACTCCACCTCTGCCATTTAAGTATTTCTTTACCTTCTCTGCAGCTCTAGGAAATTAATTCTGGGCATGAGGAGATTGTTCTGTGTCTTGAATAAATTCTCCTAACACCATAGCTGATAAGATGATCCTCATACGTTTCAAAAATAGTCTGGATCTCAAAGACTGTTTAAATTGGAAGGGTGTGGTTGAAGATAGCATATTTCATACCTAGTCCTTAGTTCTAATGAATGATTTTTCTGTGTGTAAGAAATAGTCTTGAACTAGCTGCATGTTGCAGTGTCACTTAAGTATACATGGGTATATATAATCCTTCCTCAAGGTAGCTGGAAGTGTGGGGGGAAAAAGGGGATCCTCATATGTCATGGGCCACGACAGACAAGTGAAAAATAAGCAGAATGAAAAATAAGCCAGAAGTTCCAGGATTAAAGGAGAAAAGCATTCAGAAGGAAAAACTGCCCAGGAAATGGCAGAGTTAAAGAACAAGGCATAGACCAAAGGAATCCCTTACATTTTGCCATATTTTACTGGCAGAGACGTGATTAGAGTTTTTCCCACTGAGTGGCCTCATTCTATTTTCTTTTGAAATGGTGGCCAAGCATGTCTATGACTGGGTAGTTCTTACCAACAATACTTTGGATTAAGCTGCTTGTGGCAATTCAGGGCTGAGCTGCTCAGAAAGAAAAAAAAAAAACCAAACCAGAAAACAAACTAGTTTGATCTAAAGTAAGCCTGGGACAAGGTAATTTATTATGGTGCTAGATGTGCATGAGCAAATAAATGACAACTGTGTATGGCGGTGTGTACTTGTGTCCTTTGTCTGTGTGTCCTTATACAGGAAGGGGAAGAAGGATTTTGCTGGTTGATTAAGAGTTTTGTGATGTGCAGATTCTTATATGAATGAAGAGTTTGGTGCTTCAGATCATACGTAGTTAATTTTGCAGACGGGTTTTTGACTTCTACTACGGGGCCTTCAATGTAATAATTTATGTTTATTAGCATTTTGGAGTACAGAGTTGAGGTTTTTTTGTTTTGTTGTTTTTTTCGTGATTTTGGACTAGCACTTCTATCTTCAGCTGTTGTTTTATCCTTTTTATTTTATTTGTTTTTCCTGATGTCACATCAGTTGCCATGGGAACAAGAGCAGAACTGGAGAACCATCAGCCAGCAGCTGAGCTGTCTGACTTAGTTTCTCCTTCTCTTTCCATGGGAACAGATGTTTTAGAGGGGTGGATAAAGTAAATACTTAAATTACTCTGGCAACTTTTACTTTACCTTTTTGTGACTCATCTGACTTGGGAAAAAACTTGAGAATGGAGTTTTTATTATGGACTTGGGGAACAGGCCATGAGTAGTCAGTTTAATGTCTCAATAGAAGACAGAGTTGAGGACCTGTTTCATTTTTGGATTTGACAGTGATTTCAGGTTTTAGTACATCAGTATATGTTGTGTCTTCAGTGGTGTATGTTTCCATTAAATCCTAAAAATGAACAATTTGACTATAGTGTGTATGCCTATAAATGTCTTTCAGCCACTGATTTAGTAAATGTTTGGTAGATGCATGTGAAATTCCGTTCAGATGGAACTGCTCAGGAGTCTTACAAGGAGAATAATATGCAATTTAGCCAAATAAAGCATTCTAAACACCGGTGACATGCCATTGAAACAATTCTTTTGGTTTTGAAACTGTGTGTGAACAAACATTTAGGCTATGGACTGGATTATTATAGGCCTCAACTGTTAATCCTAGACTAATTTTATTAATTCCTAGAGCAGTGACTACATTGTTCCATTGTCTTTTTTTTTTTTTTCCTCCACTTTAAGGGAACTTGAGCCTATAGACTGTTTGCTTTGATGCATTTGAATATTTCTCTTTGAGGACTGGAACTGATCCTTCATTAGTTTTAGAAAATTTATTTGAGCTTTGAATATGATGTAGCTGCCTTGTGTGTTTGCATATATAAACATTTAAATATTTGGACCACAGAATGAAATGTTTCCAGTGTGTGCAGTGCGTATTATATCTGAGATATAACAATTTACGTGTTAGAGGTAGAAATTAAAGCGCCAACTAGAAAAATAACCTGTTGTTCAGAGGCACCTGGGAGGGCGAGGCGGGCAAGGAGGGAGTTCGCCTGCTGCCCTGAGCGTGAGCTTGCCTCCTTTCACTCCTTTCCTTTAGGCTTCTGTCTTCAGTTTGATGCGGGGAGGATACAGGGGCCCCTTGTTCCTGGGCATTTTCTGATGGGCGCTCTCATTTTCGTTTGAAGGACGACAGAGCTTTGCTCCAGCAGTCTGTCTCTCGTTCAGCTCCCGTGATGCTCCTTAACCTTTCAGCTTTCTCCTGCAGCTCTGTCACCACGCTGAGCAGATCATCCACCTGGTCGCACCACACACAGCAATTCTCACAACTGCCATCCAGCAACAGGCCTCGTGACCGGGACAGCTGCGTGTTCGCGTGGGAGATCTGACTGGGTTGCTGCATCCATTCTGATGAGCATTAAGAGCATGACCTTCTGCTGGATGGAGACTATATCTAAGTTCCTTCTGAGAGGACGATGACCACCAGTTGGACTCGTCTCTTGAGCTGACAGAGCTTCCATGTCTTCCTGTGTACACCCTTCCATGCAAACTGCTGCGCCATGCGCTGGCTGACGCCCAGGCGCTGCTTACTGGCTCTTAGCACTTTTGTGGGCACGGGCACATAGCCCTGGCGATGCCCATGCCTCATCATCAAGAGCTGCCGGCTTGGGTCGGGTCTCTCCCATTCCCTAGTGTTTCCTTGCCTCAGGAAAACCTCGGGAAAGCCCATGTACACTGAGATTTGTTGCTCTGATTCTGGCCAGGCAGGCTCTGAAGCAGCTCCTCTTGCTGACTGGTGTTAGTGGTACCAGTTTCTTGTGAATTATATCTGAGAAAACCCAGAAGACAAACCACAGTAAGTGTAAACTCAAAGAGTTTGATGTTGGCATTATATATATTAATCACATATAAATGGAGAAGAAAAATGCCTTATCCTTAAGGCTTCACACAACATTGCAAGTAAGTTGCAGTTACATTTGAGCTAATGGGTTTGGCTGGAGTAATAAGTAAAAGTGTAGAAACTGCTTTTGCCCTGTGGGGCTTAGAGTAGCTGAGGCACAGAGTTTGCATCTGGTTTAGAGAAGGCCTCTTTTAACTTATATGAAAAAAAAGACAAAGAGGGCCCCCCTGCCACATACAGTTCTCAGCCTGTTTTCCTTCTGGATCACCTTTGAAAGGGGAAGGTTAAAAACACATCAGAAACTACTGTAGACATATTTGTTTGTTTTGACTTTTTTTGAATGCAGCAGGTAACCTATCAGTGCTGTCAATGTGAATCATACAGTACTGATAAGCAGAGTGTTTTGAGGGGTAATTGCTCTCTGAAATGGAGCTTTTACAGTAATATCGTGGAATTACACTCACTATGACGTTGCTCATAATTGCAAACAACGTTAATTTTAAACGCAGAAGCCTGAGTGTGGTAATTACAGAATCACAGAATTGTTGAGGCTGGAAAAGACCTCTGAGATCATCAAGTCCAGCCTGTGACCCAAAACT
>NW_009710741.1:54044-57028 GCF_000703405.1 Apaloderma vittatum | reverse complement strand
TCAGGCAGTTGTAGAGAGTGATAAGGTCCCCCTTGAGTCTCCTCTTCTCCAGGCTGAACACCCCCAGCTCCATCAGCCTCTCCTCACAGAACTTTCCCTCTGGGCCCTCCCCCAGCCTTGTTGCTCTCCTCTGGACCTGCTCCAGCACCTCAAGATCAAGTGAGGGGCCCAGACCCGCACACAGGACTTGAGATGAGACCTTACCAGTTCTAGTACAGGGGCAGATTACATCCCTGTTCCTGCTGGCCACATTGTTCCTGATACAAGCCAGAATGCCATTGCCTTCCGGGCCACCTGGGCACACTGCTGGCTCGTGTTCAAACAGTTGTCAACCAGCACTACCAGGTGCCTATCGCTCTCCAGCCGCTCCTCCCTCAGTTGGCCGCACTGCAGGGGGTTATTGCGGCCAAAGTGTAAGACCCTGCACTTGGTCTGGTTGAACTTCATCCCATTGGCCTCAGCTCATCGACCCAGCCTGTTCAGGTCCCTCTGCAAATGCCTTCCTACCCTCCAACAGATTGACACTCCCTCCCAGCTGGGTGTCATCTGCAAGTTTACTAAGGGTAGAATTAATCCCCTCATCCAGGTCGTCAATAAAGATGTTGAACAGGACTGGGTCCAGTACTGATCCCCGGGGAACACCACTGGTCACCGGACGCCAACTGGATGCAGCACCATTCACCACCGCTCTCTGGCCCCAGTCATCCACCCAGTTTTTTTACCCATCGAAGGGTGCACCTGTCCAAGCCGTGGGCTGCCAGCTTTTTCAGGAGGATGCTGTGACATCAGCATCCTGTCACAAACAGGCTTAACTGCTAGGTTAGCCGTTCTGTACATGGATATACTGCGTTTAACTTCGAATACGAGAATAAGAGAAATAGCAGTACTAGGAATTTGAAAGATTGTATGTGATAGATGGGCAATCGGTTCTAAAGTGTTGAAATACATTTTGATCTAGTGCAAGACAGCTTTTAGTTTGAGGGGTTTTTTAATGCTTTCTTAAGACAATTTTGTGGCTTCAATGATATTTTTGAAGGAGCTTTTTTGTATCTTAAAACGCTTTGTAAGTAACTGTTTTGGTTAGGCTAAATTAAAACAGGTTATTCATGAGCTTCAAGTTTATCTCTAATTCATATATATTGTGAAAATTAAGGCCTCCAGTTTGCTGGATATGCTTGTTTTCTGAATGGAATCATGCAATTGAAGAAAAAGTGATCTGTTTCAGAGAACTGTTAAGTGAAAGAGACCTGATTCTGTTGATTCAACAAGAAGGTTTGCATCAGTCTTTACTCCTAAGGCCAGCCCTCAGGAATTCCAGTCCCTAGAAGTAAGGGATCAAAATTGGAGTGAGGATGATTCTCCACTGATCAGTGAGATTTGGTTACAGAACTATTACAAAAGCTGAAAACGCACAAATCCATGGGCACTGACGGGGTGCATCTATGTGTGCTGAGAGAGTTGGCTGATGTTGCGGCTGAGCCACTCTCCATCATCTTTGAAAAATCATGGGGAACGGGAGAGGTGCCTGATGGCTGGAAGAAAGCCATTGTCACTCCAGTCTTCAAAAAGGGCAAGAAGGAGAACCCTGGCAACTATAGGCCAATCAGCCTCACCTCCATCCCTGGGAAGATGATGGAGTGGCTCATTCTGAAGGCCATCTTTAATCAATTAGAAGTGGATTTACTAAGAGAAATCCTGCTTGACTAATCTGATATCCTTCTACGAAAGGGTGACCAAATGGGTAGATGAAATGAGACTGGTGGATGTCATATACCTTGACTTCAGTAAGGCTTTTGATACTGTCCCCCGTAATATCCTCATAGGTAAACTCAAGAAATGTGGGATAGATGATTGGACTGTGAGGTGGATTGTGAACTGACTCAGCAACAGAGTTCAGAGGGTTGTGATCAGCAACACAGAGTCAGATTGGAGGCCTGTGGCCAGTGATGTTCCCCAGGGATCAGTGCTGGGTCCAGTTTTGTTCAATATCTTCATCAGCAACTTGGATGAGGGGATAGAGGGCACCCTCAGCAAGTTTGCTGATGATACAAAACTGAGAGGGGTGGCTGGCACACCTGAAGGCTGTGCTGCCATCCAACGAGATCTGGACAGGCTGGAGAGCTGGGCAAAGGGGAACCTCATGAAGTTCAGTAAGGACACGTGTAGAGTCCTGCATCTGGGGAGGAATAACACCATGCACCAGCACAGATTAGGGGATGTCCTGCTGGAAAGCAGCCCCTTGGAGAAAGATCTTGGAGTCCCCGTGGGCAGTGAATTGTCCCTGGGACTGCAATGTGCTCTTGGGGCCAAGAAGGCCGGTGGGATCCTGGGGGGCATTAAGGAAAGTGTGTCCAGCAGGTCTAGGGAAGTTCTCCTCCCCCTCTGTTCTGCCCTGGTGAGACCACACCTGGAATCCTGCATCCAGTTTTGGGCTCCCCAAATCAAGAGAGACAGGGACCTACTGGAGAGAGTCCAGGGGAGAGCTACAAGGGTGATCAAGGGACTGAACATCTCTGCTGTGAAGAGAGACTGAGAGACCTGGGGCTGTTCAGCCTTGAAAGGAGACGGCTGAGAGGGGACCTTAGTGACGTGTAGAAATATCTGGACCTGGAATCCTGCATCCAGTTTTGGGCTCCCCAAATCAAGAGAGACAGGGACCTACTGGAGAGAGTCCAGGGGAGAGCTACAAGGGTGATCAAGGGACTGAACATCTCTGCTGTGAAGAGAGACTGAGAGACCTGGGGCTGTTCAGCCTTGAAAGGAGACGGCTGAGAGGGGACCTTAGTGACGTGTAGAAATATCTGGGGGGTGAGGGTCAAGAGGAAGGGGACAATCTCTTCTCAGTGGTGCCCAGTAATAGAACAAGGAATAATGGGTTTAAGTGAGAACACGGGAAGTTCCACCTCAACATGAGCAGAAACTTGCCTACTGTGAGGGCGACAGAGCCCTGGCACAGGCTGCCCAGAGAGGGTGTGGAGTCTCCT
>NW_009710741.1:25249-54018 GCF_000703405.1 Apaloderma vittatum | reverse complement strand
CCTGGACGTGTTCCTGGGTGGCTTCCCTGGGTGACCCTGCTCTGGCAGGACGAGATGATCCCTAGAGCTCCCTTCCAACCCCAGCATTCTGTGATTCTGTGATTCTATGGTTTATTCCCAAATTGTGTTTTGGTGAAGGAGATAAGCTAGGCAAGGCACTGCTGGGCCTGTTGTTTGTGAAACAGGGAAGGACTAGTGGGTGATATGATGGCTGAAGGCTGTCTTGGGCACAGCAATCGCGAAACGGAGAAGTAAGGAGAGGGGTTAGCAGAGCTGCTACCTGGGACTTCTGTAGGGCTGATTTTGGTTGAGAGTAGGGCTGATACTTGTTGAGAGTCCCTTGTGAGGCAGTCCTGAAGGGCAAAGGAGTCCAAGAAGGCTGGTCATTCTCCAAGAAGGAAATTTTAAAGGTGCAGCAGCAGGCCATCCCTGTGATAAGCCGACAGCAAACACAAACAGCCTGGCTGAACAGAGAGCTTTGGCTGCAATTCAGAAAAGAGAAGAGAATTATGACCTTTGGGAGAAGGACAGGCAGCTCAGGAGGACTACAAGGATGTTATGAGTTATGTAGGGAGAAAATGAGAAGGGCCATAGCCCAACTGGAACATAATCTGGCTACTGCTGTGAAAGACAAAAAAAAAGTTTCTATAAATACATTAGCAGCAAAAGGAGAGCTAAGTAGAAACTCCATCCTTTTATTGGATGCAGGGAGAATCATAGTGACAAAAGATGAGGAAAAGGTTGAGGCACGTAATGCCTTCTTTGCCTCAGTCATTAATAGTAAGACCAGTTGTTCTTGGGGCACCCACCCCCCTGAGCTGAAAGACAAGGAGCACAATGAAGCCCCCAGAATCCAAGGAGAAATGGTTAGTGACCTGCTGCACCATTTAAACACACCCAAGTCTATGGGGTCAGATGGGATCCACCCAAGTGTCCTGAGGTAGCTGGTAGAGGTGCTCACCGAGCTGCTTTCAATCATTTACCAGCACCAGCAGTCCTGGCTAACAGAGCGGGGGGTCCCCAGTGGACTGGAGGTTAGCACCTGTGGCACCCATCTACAGGAAGGGCTGGAAGGAGGGTCTGGAGAACTACAGGCCTATCAGTCTGACCTCAGTGCTGGGGAAGGTTATGGAGCAGATCATCTTGAATACCGTCACTCAGCACGTACAGGACAACCAGGTGTTCAGGCCCAGTTATGGGTTTATGAGAGGCAGGTCCTGCTTGACTAACCTGGCCTCCTTCTATGACCAGGTGACCTGCTTAGAACATCAGGGAAAGACTGGAGCTGTTGTCTGCCTGGACTCCAGTAAAGCCTTTGATGCTGTTTCCCACAGCGTTTTGGAGAAACTGGCTGCTCATGGCTTAGATGGGCGATAACCTTAGATGGATCTAAAACTGACTGGATGGCCGGGCCCAGAGAGTTGTGATGACTGGAGTTAAATCCTGTTGATGGCCAGTCGTGGGTGGTGTTCCCCAGGGCTCAGTGTTGGGGCATTTGTGTTTAATATCCTTATCAGTGATCTGGACGAGGAGATCAAGTGCACTCTTAGTAAGTTTACAGATGATGTGAAGCTGAGTGGGAGCGTAGATCTGCTGGAGGGCAGGGATACTCTTCAGAGGGACCTGGACAGAGTGAATTAGTGGGCTGAGGTCAGTTGTCTGTGGTTCAACAAGGCTGAGTGCCGGGTTCTGCACTTGGACAGCAACTCCCAGGAGCGCTACTGGGGAGGAGAGGGGCGGCTGGGAAGCTGCCCGGCCGAAAAGGACCTGGGGGTGCTGGTGGGCAGCAGCTGAAGATGAGCCAGCAGTGGGCCAGGATGGCCAAGAAGACATGTAGGTGGGGTGCTTAGGGACACGGTTTAGTGGTGGACTTGGCAGTGTTACATTGAACTCTGTGATCTTAAAGGTCTTTCCAACCTAACCAATTCTTTGATTCTATAAAGATGCTTGTTTACTTGTCATTTTTATTCCTTGAATTGGGATCTGCAGCTACTAGAAGAATACTTAAGCTGTATATAGATTTCAGGTGACCCCACTACCCAAGTTTACCATTAGGTGTAGGACACGTATCATAACTCTGTTGCAGTTAGATTAAGTCAATACATCTTAATCCTGAACAGATATAAGTGTGTGCCTGTGTTCATAAACAGGCGTTGACCTACTGACACTTAAATGAGATAAGCATGTAGAATTGTTGTGCAGAATCTGAGCCTTAAATTAGTCAGTGACTGGGCTCTTCTCATGACTTCAGTTGTAACATTAATGCTATTTTAATACTTCAAATTTTTTTTTTTACTTAAAAACATAATATACACTCTCATCAAGAAAATACTGGATTTCAACAGTTTTCTCGTTTCATTATTTGATATCTTTACTACAAAGTATGTTTTACGCATCACACCGAGTCACAGTAGTCAGAAGAATGTAGGCTGTAAAAAATTTAGGCTGATATTTTTCTGGGCAAATTCCAAATTTGTGTGGTTTTAGTTTTGTTTTTTAAACATAGCTACGTTTTTGAGACACAGTTGTCAAAGAAAGAAGGAAAGTATTGTATGTGACTGCTGATCCAGTGAATCTGATACTGTTTTGAATATGGCAGTGGTTTGTACTTTAAAGTTTGGCTTTGATGTGTGTGCACTATTCACACTGTTTACATTGTGGTTCTTAATGAAGTGAGGTGCCATTCCAGCTGAAAAACTCCCTGCGATGCACAGAATGATGTTAGTTAAAAAATGAAACTGAATTTTGAATACTGGTTCTATACAGTGTAGACTTTTGAGAATCCTTAAATAGTTATTACCATGGATTCAGAGCCTTGTTAGCCTTGGAGCTGCAGATTATAACAGAGATTGAATCGCAGAATCATAGAAACCTGGAATGGCCTAGGCTGGAAGGGACCTTAGAGATCATTTAATCCAACCTCCCTGTCATGGGCAGGGACGCCTCTCAACTAGATCAGGCAACACATGGGGACCGAACGGGGATCGAACTCGTGACCTTGGCGTTACCAGCACCAAGCTCTAACTCGCATGCTGTTTATGGAATGGAACAAGTAATTTCTGGCAAAACTCAGTGGTTTCTCTAATGCTTTCGATTACTTCTAATTACACAGGAGGTTCCTTTCGTTTGTGGCTTTGTCTGTTTTAAGGGACAAAATGCCTTAAGAAACCCCAAACTCCAAAGCATTTGTAGTGTTGACCCTTTTAAGTACCTGTTGTCAACATATCTAAAACCTTATGACCATGCTGTGTCTGTTCACCTATTTGTCCACGTGCGTGTCTGTTCCATGCAGTAACTTTTATTTGCGATTCGTCTTCAGCTATAACTGAAAGTAGGCTAGACATTCAAAGGTAAAGTTCTACGGTTTTGTGAAAATCGGTGGCTGTGTTGCAGAAGACGTGGAGGTGAGACCTGTCAGCTGAGGAAATAGTGCTGCTTCACCCCTGCCCCAGCAGTTCTCGGGTTGCTCTGCGTGGGTGTGTAGTCGGGTGAGTACGTACCCACTGTCATCACCGTCCTTGCATGTGGGTTGTTGCGCTGGGCTTCTATCCTGGAGGAGATCTGCTTTACGGCATTAGGAAAATGGAAAGGACTGTTCCAGGAACACTGCTCACGGGAGAGAATTTTTCTGCCGCTTCAAAAATAGCGTGAGGAAACCTGTAGTGAAAAGCTTTTCCGTGATACCTTCTTACATATGTTCAGTGCATAGTAGAATGTGGATACTGGATACTGCAGTTTACTTTTCTAATCAAAATTTTTTTTTGGAATAAATTTGATATGATTTCAATTAGATGTTGGTCACTTTTAAGTAACAAGAGTAGAACAGTTTTTTGTGTACTTAACTACAAGCAAGAAACAATCCGTTTTGGTGAAAGCACCTTAGAATCATTCATATGTGCACATGTAAGTATGTCTTACTGAGGCTGCAGACGTGCTAATGCAAGTCCTACTAGTTTGTTTTTATTTTTTCATTCCGGTGTCACATGAGAAAGCAAACATTTGCATTGATGTGTGAAGAGAAAACTTGCCTTTATGAAATGCATGCACATAATAGACAGTTTTCCAGAGCTTTCATTTTAGTTGGGGGTTTTTCCAAACCAAAGTCTGTGCTTCACAGTGTCCCGTGAAATGGATTGTGCACGTGGTTAGCTTATGGACAGCTGATTGCAGTTGCATCAATATAAACACGACTTGCCTTTTTATTTGTCAAATGTAAATGAAAACCATAGGGTTTTAAAAAGTATAATCATAGATATTTTTTAGTGCAAGTGAAGGGTGTTAGGTGATTTGTGTGGGGTTTTTTTTGGTTTGTTTTGTTACTATCGTGGTCAGGATTTCAGTGATGCAGTAGATCGTACTTTATTCACTTCCATACTGTAAAGTGTAAACCACACTAGCGAGAATCAGACCTGTTTGTCAGATATTAACAAGCCTGCACAAATGGCTGCGTCATTGTAATATAAATCACACTGGTTCATGTATGTGGCGATAATTAACTTCTGTTGATGTTAGGAAAGAAGTCATGTCATTGCTAAAAAACAGGTTTCAGTATGTTTTGACTCAGCTAACAGAAGTTAGGTGCCATTAGAGTGGTATAAATTTAGCTGGTTTTGAACAGCAAAAGGATAAGACTACAATTTTTACGGAATTTGAAGATCAGCTTTTTTTAAAAACAAGATATTTAAGTTCCTTTTAAAAAACTGGAATATTTTATATATAACAACCAATGAAATAATCAGAAATTGCATTTCCTAAAGACTGTAATTTCAGAATAATTAATTTTCAACTTGCCTATTGCTTGCTTTCCTGGTTACTTTTTGTGTGCCGTCAAAAAGCAGTAAGGGTTTCGGCTTCTCAGCGGCCCGTAGATCAAAAACTGAAAGCAAGCATGTTAAGTTTTAGAACAAGTATGTATCTTGACCATCATTCTAAATAAAAAGTAGTTTGTTAACATTCATTCTGAAATAGTTTTATTACTAATTTGCTTTAATCTTTTTGTCTGAGATATTCAGATATTGAGTAATACTTAGGGCAATATTTAAAAAAATGCTTAGCATTTTGATTGATACTCTTGTTAGAAGTGATTTGGACTCCATTAGTAGTAGAGTTAAATTTGTGCCAAGCAGTGGTGGAAGTTTCATTCTTTAGCTCAAGCTCCTAAAAGCAAATGAAAAGACAAGCATATTCTAGTAAGAAACACTTGATGTATTTGGGCTCCCATCTAGCTTGTCGCCTCTTGCCACATCATACCCTGCAGTGGTCCTTTCCACTCAGATTTTAGTGCCTCTTCTTTGCAGTGTTTTCTCTTTCAGTCACAGGTAGACAACTTTTGTCTTACACATTCATAGGTTATCTTGTTAGTCAGCATTGTGTTCTTACACAAGCACAGAATTGCCCAGATTGGAAAAAAACCTTTAAGATCATCAAGTCCATCCATTAACCCAACACTGACAAGTCCTCGACTGAACCCCATCCCTGAGCGCTGGGTCTGCCCCACTCTGAAATCCCCCCGGGGATGAGGGCTCCACCCCTGTCCTGGGCGCCCATCCCAGTGCCTGAGAGCCCTTTCAGTAAAGAAATTCTTCCTAATATCCAACCTAAACCTCCCCTGGCATTTCCTCTTGTCCTGTTGCTTGTTACTTGGTTAAAGAGACCAGTCCCCGCCTCTCTACAACCTCCTTTAAGGTAGTTACAGAGAGTGATAAGGTCTTCCCTCAGCCTCCTCTTCCCCAGGCTGAAGAAGCCCAGGTCCCTCAGCTGCTCCTCATCAGACTTGTTCTCTAGACCCTTCCCCAGCTTTGTTGCCCTTCTGTGGACACGGTCTAGTACCTCAGTGTCTGTCTTGTAGGGTGAGGCCCAACTGAAACATAAGAGGGTCCCTCTGAATGTTGGGAGACACTTGGGCATCGTGACAGTGATGGAGCGCTGACGTAGGTGTCCCGCAGAGGATGTGAAGTTGATACTCCAAAGTTGCCTGGATGTAGTCTTGGGCAACTGGCTTCCGGTGACTCTGCTTGAGCCTTGGGCTTTGATGAGATGAACCTCCCTTTCAGTCTCAACCACTCTGTGATTCTGCATGTCACTCAGTTTATATTTCAGGATGTCTTGGTGAGTTGTGTAAACTAATTTTGTGTCAGAATGGTACTAGGAGTGCATGCAGAGTTGATAGACGAGAAGAGTGGACATCGCTATGGTACTGAAGTTACTATTCTGAAAGTCAGAAGTCTCTTAAGTTTCAATGAAATAAGATGCGTAAGTATTAAAATGCTATCTGCCCAACGTGATCTTTAAAAAGATAAAGCTCTGATGTTCTGTTATTTCTTAGTTTGTACTGTTTTGACAGTTAATGCATAGTGTCCTGAGAGGAAGACTTCATAAAAGCATGCCTTAAGGAAACTGGCAAATGTGGAAAGTACGAAATGGCTTTTCTTGTCCTGCTCTTGTATCGCACAGGTGATCTTAGTAACTTCGGGCTAAACCATGTGAATGAGTACTGTGAAGTCTGAATGTTATAGGTTAAATTTTCATTAGTTTGCTGCTTTTAGTCGGAATAATAAAAATGTTATAAGTTGACAGAATGGAGCTACAGACAAGAAAGTTGTGTGTTTTGTTTAGGCAGGGATAAAGTTGAATGGAAATAATTGTCAGTTTTCAGGGAAAACCAAAACAGTGAAAATAATGTCAACACTTCTCCCTCTCCCCTCAGGGTTTGGGTAAGGGAGAACTTAACAGTGTAAATATATGCAGTAATCCGTCAAAGAACTGAAGACCTTACCACTAAGCTTATAAAAAACAATTACCAACTCCAGCGAAATGTAAACCACCTTCTTGTTCTCCTTAACCAGGAATTACAGAGCCGCGATATAAATGATACTACTGGCATAAATTAAAACAGTACTTACCTGTCTTTGAGAAAAGGAAAGTATTTTCCTCTTACCTGGAATATAATGGCTGCTTATCTGTCAGCGTTCCCATAGCGTGGAACACTTGTCCATCTGACTCCTGTCGTGCGTCTGCTTACCGGCTTTGTGTGTTCTGGTGCCAGTGGGGAGCAGCTTCTGTGTTCCAGAATTGTGTGTGGCTCTCAGCTGGAGGGTCTGCTTTTGCCTTTTAGTTTCAGGAAAATGAACTTTCTGTAGCAGGGTTTCTGTTTAGGAATCCATGGAATAGACTTCACCCACCTGTGTGCGTTTTTTTCAGGTAACGTGTCTTACACCTGTACTTAGAGTATGATGCAATAAATCAGCCAGGTACACCTGTTGTGTGGCTCATGTCGTGTGTCTTCACAGTTGAGGGGTTAACGACTGAAGATGTACATTAATACTATTGGCTTTCTGTAATACAGGCTTTTATTTCGTTTTAATTTGGTAAAATATGTTTATGAGCTTCAGTTTTTATGATTGTAATTCCTCCATTTCTGCAAATACGAAGACACAAAGGGTAATATGTAAAAACAATATTATTTTGAAAACTAAGAAAAACGTTTGCTTTTGTTCTTTGTGCTGAAGTTAGTTGGCCACCTTCAGTGCAATAAATGTAAGAAACTAAACAAACCCTCAAAAAACCACCATCCATAATAACAAAACAAATTTTTACATCTTTTGTTGGTTGTTTTGAAAAGTAATGCTGTCTTCACTAGTAACTAGAAAACATTCTGTATGATCCATTATCTTGTAATTTTCACTGTGATCAGTAAGAGCAGCATTCTAATCTTAGTGGAGTGATGAAAACCAATGTAGTTTACTACAAGGTTTTTAATTTACATGCAGTATTTTACTAAACACTATTCAATGAGAATGAAGATACAGTATTTGGAGTATTTTATGGTCATGGCTTCTTCATGTCCTGATACCTTTTTCTTCTGTACTGATGCTACTGACATAACTAGGTATTTGTTAATGGCCTCTCCCAATACATGGCTGTGTAACTCAGATTTGAACATGTGCTGCTTCTGTAGTAACGTAAAAGCAGCAGCCTGTGTTCTTCTCAAGGACAGACCTGAGGAATATGCGTTGTGAAATGCAAAGAAGAAATGTGATATTGCTAAGGACTCGGCAATAATGTAAGATAAACATTACTCTGATCTGTTTGTATGGCAGATGTCAGTGCAGGAGCCTGTGATTCCTCTCTTGGAAGCAAATGGAGGAGCTGTGAGCTGCAGGTGTTTGTCCTGCCGGAGGGTGCGCAGTGTTTGAACTTGTGTTCTGCCGACTTGGTCTGTGGATAGATGGAAAATACCTGTCCCCGTGAGCAGAGTGTTCCAGTGCCTAAAAGTGTTACGCATTTGTGCTTGAAGAAGATAACGTTACCTTGGGCAAGAGTGAATTAGCATTACAGTAATTTATTGCTGTTCCTTAATATATATTTGTAGGTAAAAGCTGTTTCCATTTCTGTAACGCTCTTATTGTTAAATCAGTTTCTGTTCTTTTTCCAATATGCTTATAAAAATATGTACTGTTATACAGAATCCTAGAATCATTTAAGTTGGAAAAGACCTTTAATATTGCTGAGTCTAACTTTAAATAGTGTGATCTTAGCATTATATAAAGTTGTTTATTTTCAGAAGTGCTTTTGTTCTTGGGTTTGAATACTTCTCTGCCAAATAAGCTTTCAAATACACATGGCAGATTTTTTTTTTTTTACCCCCCAAATTTCTATTTGTGGCTTCTATTTTATGAAAATGTTATGTCCTACCTGCTTCAGGTCATGTAATTCCTTGTGTATTTAATCTGAAAAATGATTTTTTTTTAATAGGTACCACACATCAAGAGAACAGTTACGAGTAACTGTAAAAGGTACTTGTGTTTCTGCCTCAAAAATACTCTTCCGTATTACATCTAAATTAACTCTTCAGTGTCACGCAATATGGATGATATTTTTCTCCCATGATACCTCAGGCTCTAAATGGTGGGTGATTGATAGAGTAGATACAGATTATGTATAAGGAAGGAATTCTTCACTTTTAAGGCAGTGAGGCACTGGCACAGGCTGCCCCAAGAAGCTGTGGCAGCCCCTCCCTGGAGGTGCCCACTTGGAGCAGCCTGCGCTGGTGGGAGGTGTCCCTGTCCAGGTCCAGGGGTTGGAATGAGATGGTCTTTAAGGTCTCTTCCAGCCTAAGCCATTCTATGTATGATTCCATGAGAGAGATATTTGTTAGTGTTTCAGAAAGCCATCTATTTAATAATTTTTCTTTATTTCCTTGTCTCATTAATTTTTAAGACTGGGGGATATATATATATATTTTTTTTTTTTGCAGGTTTGAATAATTGGTTTTGCTAAGAGGCAGGGCAATGTTTTTGTCAGTGATGTGAAAATACAGAGAGACAAGACCTGATGCAGAGAATGTTTAACTGTAGCTATACTTGATAGCCAATTAATTTCCAATTTCATTTGGTTAAAGTGCTTTATCTTGGAGCTGGTAATGGAGCTTTTATTAGAGAAGAGACAGACTTTCTGTTTGTAACATCAGAGGAAGTCCAATTTTCAAACTTCAGAGTTCAAGCTACTTTCCTTGTTAAGGACCTTGGAATAAGATCTTTGCATGGAATGAAGCAGCTTCCTGTTACAGTCTTCAGAATAGGATTTGTGATATTTGCTTGTGTACTTGATTTAATTTGGAATCAAGTCTATATTTCAGACCTCATCTAACTATGTGTTTCCAGGAGCTTTTGGTGTTGGCAGACTTAGGAGAAGTGCCTTACTGACCTTTTAACCATGATACCTAAACTTTGTGCTGGCTGTGATAGTAAACATGTGCGTAACGAAGGTACCTGTCAGTGATGAGAACTTGCAAAAATGAAAAGGACTTCAAGCTATTTGTATTTACAGTAATAATAATGATGATGATGCAAAGAATTGTTACTTAACTCTTGTACACTTTTTCCACTTCTCACTTGCATTGTGGTTTTGTTTTACGTTTAAGTTAACCTGTTTTATTTATTTTTTTTAAAAAAAGCCTTTTCTCATAGGTGTGGGGTTTTTCTTGCTTTCTTCCCTTGATTGGCTTTTTCATCCTTGTTTTCGCTCTCTTTTCCCCAGCTATGTTTATGCCTGTGTGATTATTGCTTTTTTAATACTGCACACATTTTCCTGAATCATGCAGAATGCAGTGAAGTTTCCTTTGTGACTGGGGGTTCTGGTGAACGGGGCAGTATGCAAAACAATCACTGTGTCTCTTTGGCGGTCGGGAGCAGCTACATGAATGCTGAAGTTACGTTGTCCTGCTTGTTTGCTGGAGCTTACAGCATCGTAGAGCAAATAAGCAGTCTCCAGAAGTAGTCAGTCTTTAAACAGAGGATGAAGATAAAGCCGCCGTTAATGAAGTAGAGTGCTGACTTTCTCTTGTTCAACTCAAATTCGATGAAACGGCACTTTCTTTGCCAGAAGAAAAACTTAATTCTTTTCACGTTTTTCTTTCATTTTCCACAGATGATGATGGCAGCAAGATGAACGCTATTATATATTTCTTCAACTTATACTGGTGTGTTGGAGTTGTTAAGCAGCATGTCCCCACTTGTCAGGGAATGGCCTTGACATCATTCTTGTTTATCAAATGTACGGAAGTGACACACGGGAGGTTTTGTGAACGGACAACACATTTTAGTCATCGGTGTGCTAGCTGATCCCCTAATTTCTGAGTCAGAGAAAACATATTTTGTGTCTGTGGAATGTGGGAGTTGATGAAAAACTAATTACGTGATGCAAAAACCTTTCATTGCTTTTAGACAAGCTTTGCCAAAAGATTGTTTTTTCACAAATCTTAAATCTTGGTCAAAATATCACATCATGATGTAGATCTTCTTGTTATTGCTGACATCATTGCTTTCATCCATCATAACAGTGAAAGGTCCTGATGTGGAAAGGTTCATGGCCTAACGGTTGCTGATGTGCTGACAGGGCTTTGATGATCTGTACAGCTTTTGTTTCTTCCAAAGATTTTTACGTCTTAGTAGCCGAGTCGAGGAGTCTCACCTTGTCAGGCTGTGTGGGATGGTCAGCAGTGTGGATGAACCCACACCTCAGCATTCTGAACATTTAGCTGGAATACTGTTTCAGTGGCAGGATAACGATGCTACAAACTGGCAGGTTTTGCAGACACGTGGTTTATTCAAAAAATGCAAGAAGAACATAGACATTCAATTCATTTTTAATACTGCTGAGCTAAATAAAGCTTCAGATTGGTAGTTAAGCTTCTGTGGCCTGTTGCACTGAAAGAGAAGTAAGCACAAAGGAGAATCATCTTTGTTCTTCACACAGTGTAAATAGAGATTTTCAGCGTTTGGAAATCAGATTATGTTTAATTGTTCTAGTATGAGAATTAATATTTTTAAGATCCTTGAAAATGGTCAAACAAGCCAAATTAAATTAATGAAGATGTAGGGGGAAGGATAACAGTTCAGACAATAATAAGGGCTGTGTTTAGAAGGTGTTTATTTGATTGTGATCAGTGTTGTGCCAATGGAGGTTTAGAATGAATAGAAGGAAAAATTTCTTCACAGAAAAGGTTGTGAAGCCCTGGAACAGGTGGAGGCCCCATCCCTGGAAGGACACGGTGCCCGGGCACATGGCTTAGTGGTGGACTTGGCAGCGCTTGGTTTGCAGTTGCAGGGATGTCAAAGGTCCTTTCCAACTGAAACGGTCCTATGATTCTATGTGAAGTGGAATCCTGTGCCCAGAGAATTGAATACAAGAGAAGTCTCCAGGTGCATAGATAATTACTTGAGTAAAAGAACACAGAGCAGCTGTGGGCTAGAAGCCTCAGTCATGTTCATAGTCCTTGTGCTGCAGCAGCTAACTCCGGTGTTGCCTTGCTGGCAGGGAGGTAGTGTCTGTCCACTGAGGAAAGCAGGGACTGTGACTGAGCAAAGGGTTTGTGTGGCTTCTGCTTTCATAAAGCAGTGTGAGCATACTCAGTAAAATTGTGGCTTCCTGCTTTTAGGAGAATTGTAAAAACGGACGACTCCATTTCTGCTGGACAAAAGGTGATTTCTTAGTACAGTGAAGCTGAATTAATGTTTCTTACCTTCATTCTGTCTTTACAGAGTTAGGATGTGAGGAAAGGCCTTATAGTTTCCTGACATTTCTAGAACACTGTCTAATGTACACCAAGTGTGATTAGGTCTTTGACTGATGACGAAGTAATAGTATAAGTGAGGCGACAGGGCGTTTTGGGGTAATGGAAGGTGTGTTTGTTTTTCTCCTTTCAAATACTTAATGGAGTAAACATACAATTGCAAGTGAGTGCAAGAAACAAGAAGAGAATTTGCGTCTTAAGCTAACACTGAGAGACCCAGTGGAACTTGATAATACATGAGACAGTTCAGTGTATGTTTTTTCACCCCCCGCTGCATTGTTCCCTTTCGGAAGGTGCAGCAAGTGCCCTGCAGAGCTGCACTGTCAACCGGTGAGCTTGTCCCTACTGGCCAACATGTGAGGTGAGAGCGGCATCTCTGGGTGGGAGGCTTTTTGTGCAGGAGCTCGAATGATTCTCGGACATCCTTGTTGCACTGGGAATGTCCTGTTAAGGCCTCATCTGGAATATGGTATATTCCCGTTCTGTTCCGGAAAGATTATTCATGTTCAAGAAACTTGAAACTAAAATACCTGGGAAGAAGATAGACTGGGGTGCTGAGGGTAATTTGGAGACTTTGGGGAAGATTTGAAAGAACTTAGACTGGTTTAGTTTAACTAAAACTGTGAGCTTGTCTACTGCCCTATGGGCCGCAGACTTTGAGGAAAACAGTGTAAAGAACACAAAAACTGAAAGGTTTAAACAAGTTGGGTCAAGGTGGTAAAGGACAATTTTAGGCTGGAAACCTGAGGAATGTGAAGATGGGAGAAGCCAGATTTTAAGATGACATTTGACGCGTTATGAAGAAGGATTGCACGATGTGTCGAAGGAAGTAGATTTGATCGAAGAAGTCTTTTCCAGTTGTGTGCTCTTTTAATACTAGTACACTAGTTTATAGAAGGGGGTGGGGGAATAGTTGCAAGCAGGTAAAATCCAACTACAGAAATCTTAGAAAAATAAAGCCCAGAACCCAGGCTCAGGGAAAGTATTCCTCATACTGACTGATGCCCAGTCTTTGCTAGCACTAATATGTACATTACTGAAATCTGCTGCTGAAATACTGAACTGCTGTTGAATTATCAGTTTCCAAAATCATAAGGGATAATTTTGCTTTGGCAGAAAAAAAAATCAGAAACTATATAATTTATCTGCACAAAACTTAAGTCATTAACTCTGCTGTTATAGTGCAGATTTTTTTGGTTGGTGTTTTGTTCTAAATCCATGTTTTGAATTATAAGTTCTCCACACATTAGTTCATCAATGAAGAGAAAAGCTTTTATAAAAATACTTCTGAAAGTATGGGGGTTTTGTCAGCTTACTTTTCTAAAATGTATTTTAGGACCATGATTTTTCTTTTCTAACTATTTTAGTAGAAGAGTTTTCCAAGAAGCAGAATGTCATATATTAGTCTTTAATAGGTATTAATGACTTTTCTGCTAAGACTTTAAAAAGTATCAGTAATAGCATATTTTGTCTTGTACAGAGAAACTTGCCTTTTTTTTCCTTCAAATATTTATGTAAGTTTTAGGAAGAAATGTCCCTGTTTTATTAAATGTTCTTTCTAGCAGGTTTTCAAGAAATAGCAATTTGTGCTATCAGAAGTATGAAACAGTTTGGCAAAGCTTCCCTTATCTCACCTTTTCTATCTTTTACAGTGCCACAACTTTGTTAGCTTTCCCATCACATTAAGCTTAAACAGAGCAGACAAGTCTTGAATTCTGATGAAAACCAGGAAGAATGTAACTTGAAAACTTATATTCTTTCAGCGTTTGTTTGCAATGTAATTAAAAAAGACACCAAGTCAGTTTTTAGAAGACAGGCATATCTTTTGTAGTGTGTTTGCACTGGAGGAAGAAGCGAGTTGCAATCAGGAAAATGTGTTGCCTCATGGCTTCATGAAAACGGTGCAGTTTTTTCTGCATTCTGCAATGCTTTCAGATTCTAAGTTTTGATTTAACTGAGAAGATGCTATTGCCATAATGTAAACCAGTTTTTCTAGTCGTACTTGTTACCATGTTGCAAAGTGGTAACAGTAACAAAGGTGGGAATTCACCCCACCCTGTCTTCCCACTTAAGTCAAACCTCAATTAGCACTATTTATATGCCAGTATTAAGCACAGGAAACTTCCTTTTTCTTGGTGCTCAATAAGGAAGTAATGCCAATGCTGGGGAAAAGGTTAGGTTACATTAACATTCCATAGTTAATAATGCAATCTGAAAATAAAAACCAATATAATCTTTGCTGTGCACGCTGACTGTCCCGTTCTTGCAGCGAGAAGCAGTTATGACGTGTGTGTGCATGTGGCACGGCGGTGAGACGCTTTCCCTGTCCAGTTGCCTGTTTGGTGGATAAGGAATTGGTTGGATGGTCCCACCCAGAGGGTTGTTGTCAATGGCTCAATGTCCAGGTGGAGACAGGTGGCAGGTGGTGTCCTTCAGGAGTCCGTGCTGGGACCAGTGCTCTTCGGTATCTTCATCAGTGATGCTAACAGTGGGATTGAGTGCACGCTCAGCAAGTTTGCACATGACACCAAGCTGAGTGATTTGGTTGACATGCCTGAGGGACGGGATGTCCCTCAGTGGGATCTGGACAGGCTGGAGAAGTGGGACCATGTGAACCTCATGAGGTTCAACAAGGCCAGGTGCAAGATCCTGCCCCCGGGTCGGGGCAGTCATTATCAGTAGAGTCTGAGGGACAATGCAATAAAGATCAGCTCTGAGGAAAAGGACTAGGGGCAACAGGTGAATAAAAAGATAGACATGAACCAACAATGAGTGCTTGCAGGTCGCAAAGTCACCCGCATCCTGGTCTGCATCAAAAGAAGTGTGCCCAGCAGGTTGAGAGGTGATTCTCACTCTCCGCTCTGCTCTGGTGAGACCTCCCTGCAGTTCTGTGTCCAGCTCTGGAGCCCTCAGCACAAGAGGGACCAAGACCTATTGAAGTGGGTCCAGAGGAGACCGCAGAAGTGATCAAAGGGCTGGAGCACCTCCTCTGTGAGAACAGACTGAGAGAGTTGAGTTGTTCATATGCACTTCCCCCCCCCTCCTTGGAGAGTATTAGATACACAGGACATTTGTATCACACACACTTGACTGATAAAATCGTCTAACTGAAGTTAGTATTGGCTTATCAAAAGTCAGTAGGTAAGTTTGTATGTATGCATCTACCCAGATTTGCTTTCCCAAACTGTAACGTTTTAGATTTGGACCTTCAATAAGATCTTGACTGTGTACGGTTCACACTTCTTGGGAGGAGGAATATTTGACGATTGATTAGATTAATTCAACACTAGTACTAGTTCTGTTACCTGTAATTTTAAATGTATTGCTAAATTTTTTGTGCTGAATACAGACTTTATATTTAGTGTAAAGAAAGTAGGTAATGCTCATATGTTCATGTTGGGTGATTGGATGCTCCTGTATTTCTGTTAAGTGTTTGAAGACAAGGATTCGGAAATTGCATATTTCTGTACCCCGGCACCTGTGTTGCACCTGTATTGCACAATTGTGTGTTTTCTGGTGCCTTTCTCTCTTTTTTTTTCATCCTCACATCTCCCAGGCTTTTCCTGGGAGCTCTGCTCATCTATCTCAAACTCCAATTTCCTATCTGTCACTCGTTCCCAAGCTCAAATTTGACAACCCTCTTACCCCACCTCTTCCCTAAGGTGCAGTCAACTTCATGCCTCAGCTGCCTATGGAGACGTACTTGCCTTTTAGCTCATGCCTAAAGTATAGAAGTATTCAAGGTAGGAATGGACAGAGAAATGTGACCTCTAATAACATGAGTGTCCAAGAGAAAAGGCTGAAAGCTTTCGCAGGCAGCAGATCTTGAGGTATCCTAAGGGTTTTGAAGGTGGACTGAAATGTCTATTGTGCCATTTGAAGTTAAAAACCGCCTTTAGTAGGTGTTTAGTCAAAGAAAGCTAGGAAAATACAGATGTACTTTGTTGAATTGTATTTTACATTACTATCTGAAGTAATTTATGCTGTATGAAGCTGTGAGTATGAAGTGATTTTGCTTATGCATATGGCTGATGTTGAATTTTCTTGCTCTGGGAATAATTCTAATCATATGCAGACTTTCGAGCATCGATGCTGTAGTAAAGCCAGTTTTTAAAACTGTTGCCTGTTTTTACTTGCAGTCATGCAGTCTTTTATATTACAATTTCTTAAGAACTTACTCCAATTTCTTGCAGAAATGCTGTTCACAATTTTCTGTGTTTCTAGTAAAGTTGTAGAGGATTTTCTGACTAGTGACTCTTCCATGTACTGAGGATAGAGAGGAGAGAAAAAAAAGCCTGTCTTTCCTCACTCCTTGGTTTACATGCTTGCATCTGGTGAGAGCAGCCCAAGTACAGAGAAGTCAGCAGCTGGTAAACGAGATGTGCTGAAGAAACAAGTCAGAGAGCATCAGCCTGAATTTACTACTCAAGATTTCCTCCCAGTCTTTTGGAGGTGTTAACCCCAGGAAGCAAGTCGGCTGTGTTCCGATGCAGTTGGATCCTTAGGCATCTGGGGAACTTTTCTGCAGGAAAACTTCTTCTCATTGGGCATTGTTTGGGGCTGCGGGAGCTGTGGCTGTGCAGAACGCTCTGCCTGCCACTAAGTGAGTTG
The DNA here is from genome assembly GCF_000703405.1 of Apaloderma vittatum. Classification (NCBI taxonomy): domain Eukaryota; kingdom Metazoa; phylum Chordata; class Aves; order Trogoniformes; family Trogonidae; genus Apaloderma; species Apaloderma vittatum. The sequence goes on along the minus strand of NW_009710741.1, from coordinate 37,334 downwards.
GTTATCGTTCTTTACAAATGGAAAGCTGGAACTTTTAAGAGCTGTTTTCACTATCCTCAAGTCTGTTGAACCTTTAACATTTGTCCCAAGGTTGAGGTTCTTGTGGGCTCTTTGATGTCGTCAGGACTGATACCAAACCCCAAACTAGCAGCACCGCAGTTATAGCTGTAGAATTACAAAAAGCAGCAAGTACTTGAGCTTCAGGTAATGCACAAAATACCAGGTTTCTGACTTAGAAGAAGAAATAAGGCTTTGGTTTTTTACTTCCTGAAGGACAGTTCAGGGTTCTAGGCAGCCAGCTGGATGGTTGAGAGAGCAGCAAAATAACATACGTAAGGTTTTGCTCTCTCATGTGCTTTACTCCCATTTCTTAAACTCTTTAAATGGTGTAGTTACTGGGTCATATCTACTTCCATCACTTCTCTCCCTCTTGTTTCTGGTCTAGTAGGTTGGGGATTTTTTTGTTGTTGTTGATGTCAAAGCATGGCAATAGGGTAGAGAAAGGAAACAGTAACTTTGCATTTCTTGGGAAACAAAGGTGATTCCTTTCCTGTAGAGGTTGATGGTGTTACCTCTCATTTGTTCCCGGCTGCCCTTTGACAAGGGAGAGGAGTGCCTCTTGTTGGCCTGGCAGGCCCGGGAGTCTCGTGTCACAGTAGTGGCCATAACAAACAAAAACCTGGTTGTTGGTGGGAATGGCCTTGCATTTACAGGTTGTGGTTTAAAATCCAATTAAAAAGCCTGTGGCTGTTGCTGATGTAGTTGCCTAACCAGATTTAAATTGTTACTTGGCCTAGCTAACTCTGTAAAAGAAGTTCTTGGTTATGTAGGTGGCTGAAATTTTATTTGTGTAAATTTATTAGTATGTTTTCTTGATTGTGATACTGTGAGATGGTCTAGCTTTCAAGTCCTATCAGTGTGTTGCTGTAGAAGAAATTCCAGAGTAAACCTGTCCATTTTTTATACACATTCATTTCTTTAAAAAAAGTGTTCAATGTAAAGTAAAAGCCCCAAAGAAACCAACAAAACCGCCACACCCTGAAATGGCATTTGACCCTGGTATTTTTTGATATGTAGCCAATTATGCATATTTACTCAGTTAAAATTGTCAGTGTAGCTGAAAGAGAGCGTCTGCAAGTTTTCTGCAGCAAGTATATGTTTAATGCTACATTAGATATTTTTAAAAGGCGAAACTGTACAAAATTATTAGAGAACCCCAACACTACCAGATTTGTACTACTATAGCAAGTAATGTTTTCTTGACATGGCTGTTCCAGATGGTGCATCAATTATGCTCTTCTCTATTTTCTGTATGATCTATGTATTTAGAAAAACTTGATCTATGCAGGGATAAAAAAAAATCTGGGAAGGAAGCAATCTAAGCAAGTGTTCAAAAATTACTTGTAGTTTTACATTTTCAGTGAATTCTGTGTGGATTGTGTACTGAGATAGAGATACTTCTGAATTGTCATAGCATGAGGAGAATTTGAAGTCCTCATGCTAGAGAGCGTCGGTAATAGAATGAAATTCCAATTCTTCTTAAATAAAATTGAAAATTCCTATTGATTTCTGGGAGGCCAGAATTCTTTTTGCACTGTGACAGCAAGACTGCATTGTGACTTACTGGGCACATCAATGGTGAAACACACTGTGGTGTATCATTCACGATTTAGTAGGGGTAAAATGGGTATGTGTATTTAAAGAGCTGGTTGCAAACAAAAAGGTGTGATTGCGTAACATTTGACTTTAACTATTCTTGTTTTAATGGCTTCATATCTGCCTGTGGGAAACAAAGTGTTTTCAGTATACTGGAAATGCTTCGCAGATGCGTTGTTTTAGAGAAATTTTACTGTTCTGCTTGATGTGCCTTCCTCTGTCCTTGTAAAAGTTACTTGAAAGGATGATTCAGCTGATTGTTGTTTTCTGTTTGCAGGTTGCGAAACAGCAATGTCACAGGACTGACCACATTCATCCCAGTAAGTCAGCCGTAGCAATAAGCATTCCGATAATTTTCTGAGAAGCACAAATCATACAGGGAAAGGAAAGCGTTATGTATTGTATTGCTTAGTGCTGAATTTGCATTCAGGTCCCGACTTCAGCAAGACATTAAGCACAAACTTAACTTAGATTCTTGGTCCACATGTGCAGTCACTTTTGTGACTTCAGGCTTAACTATTGAGCAGATCTTTAACAATTAATGTACATAATAACACTGCTATCATTCTTTCTGGATTTGTTTGTATGTAGGCCTGAAATATAAATATGATAGAATGTAATTTTACTGTCTCGCACTCTTTCAGTATACCTTTAGTAGTTTTGATATCTGATGTTCTACAATTTAGGGAATAGTTCTAATTAATTAAGAGATCATGCTGAGAGTTTGATGTCAGAATCAATTTTAGCAGCTTTGAAAATTATTTTGAATAGTCAGAGAATGTGTGGTATTTTGCTAAACAGTGAGCATGGATTATCTTGTTTCATTAATACATAATTTACTAGACTATTAGGAAATAAAGAATTTTGCATTCCTGTCCATTTGCTTTTTTTTTTTTTGATAATTAAAGAAAATATTTGTGTCGTACTCCAATACTTTGCCTGTCTGGCTTTGATGATCTCTCAAATGCAACTTTCAGACATACTTTTAATTGCATTTATTGTCTGTCAGGTGCATAAAGTAAAGGGAGGAAAACCTGAAATAGGTTTTCAGGTTTATTCTTCTCATCATATTAGCCATCAATTCTTCATGAACTTTTTATAATATACTTCATAAACTTGTTATAATATACTCTAAAAATAGCAAATAACATACTTAAATTTGTAGAGACGTGTTGCAATTTTCTGTCCAGTAATGGGATATGTTGGTTAACAAGAGCCTTGTTTAGATCCCAGGCACAATCTTGTGTGATACCGTGAAGTCTTAAGTTTCAGTAGTGACCTTCGTGCCCTCATCCCAGAGGTAACTTTACAGTCAGTAAAGATAAAATTAGCACTGACAATAATAATTAAAAAAAAAGACTAAATCAGTAATTCTAGCTTGTTGATTAAAATATTTTTAAGATTAAATTTCAAAGGCTCAGTTTTTAGGAGTACTTGAAAAGTATACAGATGCATGCTTTCTCTACAATGTTGAATGAGAAGTTATTAAAACCACTACATGTGACTTAATACAGTGTTTATGGGGATGTTAAGAGCACCAACACCTGCTGAATTCAAAGAATGAATAGGTTCCTACAGAGAGAGCACATCTATTAAATAGGAGAGATCAAATCAGTTGAAGGTCCAAAGAACAGTTTTGTAGTGAACACATTGCTCAGCAGGCTGTGGTGTGAGAGCAGGTAAGGGCAGGGGAAAGATAGCCTGCTATTTCCAAGTGAGAAGCAGCAGAAAACCATTTTTTTTTTAAAAAGGAGAACTAGGGAAGTCATTAAGTAATTTGCGATAATAGACAAAAATAGGAAGAATGAGAGCTCCTCGCTGGCTGCAACTGTCCTGTTACTCTCTGGAACAGTCAGGACAGCACTGAGCAAAAAAGTTCTCTACTCAGTAGGACGAGAAGAATACTCCATAAATAGTAAGGTTGACATGCATAACTTTTCTGCCTTTAAACATGCAATTGGAGAAGAATAGGAGGAATTTATAGAAAGATTTGTGCTTTCTGATCAGTTTTCCTGCAGGCCTTGAGAATGCGAGGGAAAGAATAGTCAGATGTTAGATCTCTTTCTCTCAACAAGCATATATTTAAGACTGATTGTACTAACCCAATGTACCAGTTTATTCTGCTTGCGTATTTATGGCCAACTGTAAGTTACTTAATCTTATTGTGAGGGATGAAAAATGTTAAATTTCTGCAAAAGTAGAGAAAGCATATCCTTAGTAATATCTAACATTTTTGTGTGTATACTTAATTCCTTAGTCTACAAAACATACTTTCTTTGTTCTGAAGCAGTAACAACTCTTCCATCCGAAGAAAGAAATGGCACTTCCCTGTGCATTCTGTTGTAACAAATAGGTTGCTCAAGGCAGAGATTGAAAAGATTAGGAAAAATGGCAAGTTATAATTCCTTGTATATAGTGTTTTTTTCCCCCTTGGTTTTTCTTTTTCTTTTATTTTCTTTTATTTTTATTTTATTTTTATTTATTTATTTTATCCATTTTAGATAAAAGATTCCTGAGGATACTAATTTCCACTTCCAAAATACAAAGTTCTTTTAATCTGTAGTGTGGCTTTTTTTATTTGTTCCAAAAGGTGGTGAATTCTGACAGTACCACTTTACCTGTGAAAGCAGAAATAATCTAGAATGTCGATACAGCATTTGAAAATTATGGTGATAACACTTTCTAAAAATTCTCTATATGGTTGTAACTAAACAATTTGTTAATGGCTATGGTTAGGCAAGTAATTTAAAAGTAAAGGATCAGCTGAGCAGAAGACTGAACAAAATTTTCTAGAGAGTTGAGGTAAAATTAAGAGAGGCCTCAGATTTTTCTGCAATTGGGACAAGTTTAAGTTTATGAGAGATGTTGCCGTTCCTGGAATACTAAAGGTGGTAAATACTGCAGTTAGCAGAAGAATCTGTGTGGGTGAGATCTACCCTTAAGTTTTTTCCATTTTTTAGGAGGGAGGGTAAAGGAGAAAAGAAAGTCTTGAGCAAGGAAGATGTTAAAGGATTTGTAAGCCGTGCTTTCTACAGGAAGTAGGAAGTGTAAGGATTTGACAGGTTATGCAAACTACCGAGTTTCTTTTCTCAGGAGCAAACTATGCCAATAAGTGACTGTGAGTGTGAAAGTGAACAACAACAAAAATATTTGAGTTGTTTTGCTGTCAGACCCAGGAAATATTTCATGTATTTGTATTAGTGATTCTAAAATATAGAGGCAAATTGCCGAGGAAAACACTTCCCTTACATGAAACTTAAGTGTTTGTAAATAGTAGCCTGTTTGCAAACAAAATAAAAAAATACCAGATTTGCAGAAACATGCCAGCTAGGCAAGCATCTTGCTTTTTAAAAAAACCATCATGTGGTTTAATCATTTGTCAGCTGCTGTGTCTCAGAACAAAAGAAATGGCACCAAAAATGTGCTTGTTGAACTCTGTGTGTAATTTGATAAGAAGTCTGAGAACTCTTAGCTAAAGAGAAACTGTTGATGAAAAATGGGAACATGCTGTACAGAGGTATAAGGGGGAAAGATGGGGGGAAGATAGAAGAAAAAATAGGTGAACTTGGGTTAATTAATAAAAATAGCTCTATACTATGGAAATTTCAGTGTATCATTAGTTTCCTCCCCACAACTGTTTACATTCTTCTTCTCAGACGTTAGCTTTAACATCTATATACATAGATGTATTTGCCTTCTTTCGGCATGTAGATACCCAAAAGGATGCAGAGAATTCATGTGAAGGTGCATTTTGTTATGGAAAAGGAATCTTTTATTTTTATATTTCCCCAAACAGTTCTGAGGCCCTCAGCACAAGACAGACACGGAGCTGTTGGAGCGGGTCCAGGGGAGGCCACGACGATGCTCAGGGGCTGGAGCAGCTCCCTGTGAGGACAGGCTGGGGGAGCTGGGGTTGCCCACCCTGGAGAGGAGAAGGTTCTGGGGAGACCTTAGAGCGGCCTCTCAGTGTATAAAGGGGGATCATAAGTGAAAAAGAAAAAGACTTTATCAAGACCTGCAGGGACAGGACAAGAGGCAACGCTTTTGAACTAAAAGAGGGCCAATTCAGATTGTACATAATGAAGTTTTTTTATGATGACTGGAGCTGGAACAGGTTAGCCCCCTCCGGCAGTGCCCAAAGCCAGGTGGGACAGGGCTGAGAGCAGCCTGCTCTGGTGGGAGGAGTCCCTGCCCCTGCAGAGGGTTGGAACTGGACGATCTTGAAGGTCCCCTCCAACCCAAACCATTCTGTCAGTCTATGAAAGCATACTGTTCATAGCTTGTATTTGAAAAGTAACAGTTTCGTTTTTTGACAAGGTAGATGAATATATACTTGTCAAGCTCAGAAAACAGCCAAGCTCCTGAAGAACCTGAGAATTTACTTCTATCATACATGTGTAACACCTACAGATTTAATTACATCTTTACTTCAGTATAATAACAACAATTAACATTGACTAAGAAACTAAAAATACGTGCTTACAGTAGCTGTACAGGGTGTAAATAAAAGGCAGAAGGCAATTATACCTTTTTACTACTTATTTTTGCATAGTTATTTAAAAAAATCTTATTACACAATTGAAATAATAGTTTATTACAGTATATTGCTGATTTGTCTGCAAACACGATCCCTGTATGTGTGCATGTATATACTTGCTTGTATGTGTATGCTAGATAAAAAGTTACAAAAGTAAAATTTAAAAATTACTGTAGCTTTCAGGAAAAAAGGAAACCCCAGTGTATTTCTCTGTGGAATACACAGTTTTGTTACAGTTTCCTTTTAAACTAATAGACTACATTTGATATGTTGTATTTTATATAAATAAGGCAGTTTTAAAAAATAAAACCAAAACCTTCCACTACTGTAAGAATTGCTCCCAACTGTTTTTAATACTGCTGCTGCAGACCAGGTTTAATCATGGTTATTTGCTGAAAGGGTTAAAGAGCAGATTTTGATTATGTATTGTCAATCCATGATTAGCATCTGTTATAATGAATAAGTGGTTTGTTAAGCTTTACTGTACAGATGGCAACTGGAGAAGCTCAGATATAAATTGAATTTTCAGTAATATCACCGTATTGTTAAGACCAGCTGGTTTTATCTTTGCAAATAGCATCAATCCATTTGCACAAGAAAGTGTTTTTGTAGCTTGCAGTTACTTCAAAAGTTTAAAAGTTCAGAAATCTGTCAAAGTACATGTGATTGAGTAAGAGTTACACTTTGCTTTGGCTTTCATGTGGAAAGGACTGTTCTTAACATTTAAATACAGAGCTTTGTTCACTTACGGAAATGGGGACTGACCATCTAATTAGGTTTCAGAGTCTTAACATATAGTAGCTCCGTAATTTAGATACTTAGGTTAAGAAGGCGTTTCTTGTCAACTACTGGAAAAGATAATTTTTCCGTATGTAAGTTGATGCAAGCTTATCTGTTGAATTTAAGACCCCAGGGACTTTTCTGCTGGTAGCTAATCTGATATAGGGTTCCTGTTTCAGCTGGAAAGCTCCTTTTAGTAGGACTTCACCGATTCGCCACAGGAAAACTCCAGGAAATGTGGCCTGGGTGAGGGTTAAACATTCAAGGAGTGAGGTCTATTGTATGTGTTTGGGTTTTTTTATTTACTGTTACCAGAATTCATAATATTGCTGTGAGTTATTTGGGATTTGATGATATTCTTAAAGTTCTTAGGCAAAACTAAATTTGCTGTATTTCGTTTATTTTCTGATTTTAAGTTAAGTAGCAAGTCCTATGGTAATAAAGAAAACTTGAAATATATCAAGTGGGATCAAAAGATAGATGGTGGACCTGTAGTGACAGGACAAGGGAAAATGGTTTTAAACTGAGAGGGTAGGTTTAGCTTGGAAGAAATTCTTTATGATGAGGATGGTAAGACACTGTAGCAGGTTTGCCTGGAGAAGTTGTGGATGCTTCATCATTGGAAGTGTTAAAGGCCAGGTTGGATGGGGCTTTGGGCAACCTGACCTACTAAAAAATGTTCCTGCTCTTGGCGAGGATGTTGGACTAGATAATCTTTGAAACACTCAAATGGATGTTCGGAGAGCCTGCAAAATCTGCATCTTGCTTACTGGGCAGTGGTCTGAGCAACTCGATGTAACGTCGAAGTGAACTGTGCTCTGAGCAGAAGATGGGACTATATGACCTCTATAAAATCCTGCCAATCTAAACAACTTTATGATTCTGTTTTAACTAGAAATTTCTTATTTATTTTCCTCCTCTTCCATTTGTCTCTTTCCTCCTAGGTTTTTTAAAGGAGGAAGGTAGAATTAGAGCATCAAGGAATTATTGAGTCAAGTCAGTGCTTCATAGACAGGGGATCTGTGGTGGAAGAAGCTGCTGTTCTGTAAGACTGAGAGATAATGGATTTGTAACAGGGATTGACTCTTTGTTTTTTCCACAGCTCTTCCACATCCTCAGTGAGATCTTTCTTAGGGTAGTGCTGTCTTCCCTTTACCTTATCTTGGTTGCCCATGAGAGTGTCAGGTGAAGGCCTGTATGTCATAAAATAAACATGTTGGACATGGTATCCGTGTGTATCTGCTCTAACCCTTTTGAAGGCAAGCACAAAGGTAACGCCAGAACTCACTAGTTCAACCTTACCCTGCAGCGTGCCCAAGCCCTAGTGTGATGTAGCCAGGGAAGTTCCAGCGGGCACTCTCTATTTGGGAAGTGAAGAGATATTTCCATATGGATTTAGGGAAGTATTCTTGACTTAAATTGTGTTTGTTTGGAATACTAAAAGTAGCTCAAACAAAGTGAATAGTCGGCAGAGAGCATGTAGAAATAGAACAGATTCAATTTATCAAGTATCTGTCACTATTACTTCTGTAACAGGAAGAAGTAAAGACTTAGGCAATGAGAAGGAGTAGGAGGTAGAGTTGAGATTGTAAAATGTTTTCTTTGCAAGTGTTTATGAAGTAAAATTTCATAAAGTTGCTTGTGAGTTTTGTCTAGTGTTCAAATATGATTTTCTAGTGTTGAAATATGTTTCCTCCTGTTTATTTAAAATAGTGTTTATTTAAAATACTCGTATGGCAAATACAAAATCAGTTTTACTGATTCCTGTACACTCTATTTAGTCTGAGGACATAATTGTGTAGGTATTCATTCAGTAAAACAAAATTATCTGTCCTTTTTTTGTCCCAGCTCTAATCTGGATTTTTAAATTTTTTTTTTAAAAACAGTTTGTATATACATCAGGAAATGTAGAGTTAAATGTAGTTTTAGTGGTTTCAATGAAGCTGTGGTAGTTTATTCTGCTTGGTACTCCTTAATAAGGAACTTACTAGGCATGTTTTGTTTATTTGGAAAAGAAAAAATAAATTCTATGTTATGTAAATACAGATTAAAAAATGATCAGATGTTTTCAAACTGTTTTTTTCCTGTTTTGTCGATATTTGAAAGGTTTTCTTTTCAGGTTTACCAAGTGTGATTTGTTTCAAGCAAGCACAGCAATGAAACAGATGTAGAATTTGGAGTTGTAATGTGCTTGCAGAGTTGAGAGGAAGTGAAGAACAGTGTGTCAGAGTGCAGCTGAACCATGGGCGGTTGAATAAAGCTGGGGCTTGGGGCTTGTACAGGGGTTATGTGTATCCTGTGGTTTAGATGTATTGCAGAGGTGATGTCAAGGTGAAGGCAGACTTGCAGAATGGTTGGAAATCATTGATATTCTGACTCTGAGGCTGTAAATGGCTCTTGTGGCAGATGGAGTCTTTCTCAAGGAAGAAAAATGGCAGCTCTGGAACATCATAGATGTTTTTACGTAGCAGCTCAGCACAGAGACTGTGACCTTCCAGCGTTCAGGAGTTCGTCCTGTGCTTCAATCAATTGTCCTCCACTTATATTCCCTAAAAGTAGATAAATGATAGTTATTATAATTCAGTACAATTGTGGATATTTGATTATGAAAAAACCTAAGCATGTTCATTGCCAGATTTTTTACAAGTAAGCTGTGAAGGATGCTTTTTAACTAAGCATTGTGCTTTACTGAAAAGAAAGACGTGTGCTTGTGCTTATAGATACAACTACTACTACAGCACAGTACTAAAACTGTAGATGTTAATTGTTACTTCCCTGGAATATGATTTTAAACCACAACAAAAAACAAAGTAAACTTCTCAGTGTTAATTTTTAGAATATGTTCATACTGTAGACATCTATATCTGCGTGACTTATTCCAGTGAATTACAGAATTTTAGACTATATATTGAAGAAGCTATTTTGGGTTAGTTTGAGATGATAAACATGGTTGATAAATTGAGTCTCATTTTTGAGTTCATTTTTTTTGTTTTTATTTTTTTTTAGCACCTGGCAGCATCTAATTCTGTGTACTGTTGATACGGTTTTGTCTGTGTTGTCTGAAGTTGAGTCTATATTTGTAGAATAAGGGTTCATTTTTATCTGGAGAGTAAATGGTTTCTGTATTCTCATTTCTATTAATGAAGTTTACATCAAGTTGTGACGTTTGATTTACTGTACTTTAGATACATGCACAATCTCCTAGTGTCAAGTTATGTACTGAAATAACGTATGTTGTACATAGAGTAGATTTGGATATCTTATCTCATGTAATCTTTTGACTTAAGACTGTATCCTTTAACAGTTCTCTGTGTTCTTAGGTCCCATATACACTAGCTGTATCCCTAATAAAACCATTGATGTCTGTTGTAGTAGTATATGGCTTCAAGAGCCTATAACATCTCGCAGAACATGCTCAATTGGACTGTTGACCTATATTACAGGGTAATAAGTCTTTTTTAAAAGTGCAAGCATTTTGCAACTATCACCTGCCAGCCATACTCTTTAGCCTACTTGACAATTGCTGGAATTACAGAAAGCAATCAGTGTTCATCACAGGAGAAAACGACCCAACACTCTGAGAGGTCAAGGTTGTTGGATTACAGTCTCTTTCAAACCCTGGAGGTTGTGTAGTCTTTGCTCGGAAAGGTGAGCCCACTGCAATTAACTGTGCCTGTCTAGTTGCAGTCATTTTGAGAAGTGATGTGGATGTCTTTTTTTGCAGAAGGACAAATGCTTTGTTGTGACATAAGTGTTCCGATAGTGTGTGATTGAAAATAGTCTTTATACATCTTTTTAGTTGGATGTTGTAATGCATGCATGAGAGTAAGACTGCTACATATGACAGAGCCTGGGCATTCATATTGTGTGGCCTCAGATCTTTAGAAGTGAGACAAATTGAAGGGAAGATAAGGCTGTGTGTTACACGCTTCAGGTTTCAACTCTCAATGACGTAAGTGCTTGTTAACTTAAAGAGGAAGAATTAGAGCACATGTGACGAGAGTTTAGGGAAATTTTTATGCTTTCAGTTACTTACCTAGTTCATTACATCCAATACCTTGATGATATTCTTCCTGGGTTGTATAGCAACAGTTTGATATGGCTGGCTCCAGTGATAGTTAAGTCCAATTTTAGACATTGCAATTTTTTCTCCTCTATTTTTCAGTGCTCTCTTGTACCTTCTGTTTCTTTAGTGTCGTGACTGCCATTGTAACTGAAGAATGACTGAATGACTTCCTTAGGCCCTCAAGAAAAAATGAGAAAATTAATTACAAATTGCTTTCATTTATTCCAGGGGAGTTTTGTATGTGATTTTTGATATACTACAAGTAACTAATTAATTGGCAGTTTATCTTTGTGGAATTAGGATTTTGGAGTATTAGTTGAAAAAAAAGGAGGAAAAACAAGCAGACAAAACACCACACAAACAAAAAACTCCAACCTTGCCAAACAAGCCAGCGAGCATTTATTCTCTACTGCTTTGTGTTAGTTTTTTGGTATAACTTTGGATCTTAGCAGCAGTAATGCTAACTTGATAGTGACATTATAGCAATAATGTCTTATTTGTATTATTTAATTTTAAAAACCCTGTAAAATGGGAATACTAGAAAAATTTAGTGGGTTGTATTATTAGTTTTGGGGTAAATACAAAACATAGTTTGATACTTTCAGACCCAGGAGTATAAACAGGTTGCTTTTTATCTATAGAGTATAAGACAGCATATACCCCACAAACCAAGATGTGGTATCAGGATAATGAAAGAAAAATCTCCTTTAAAAATACTTCTGTAATGTTTCAATTTTTATGGTTGACTCGGAGTAGTAGAATAAATTATTCCATTCGGTATTCAACTGCGTTTCACTGAAGTGCTTTGCATAACTGATGTGCATGCTCCATGCTTCTGCCTGCTGTCACTGAACTTGCTGGATTGTTTTTCTTTGTTTCATGGTGATTTTGCACACTCGTGCAAAGCAATTACACTTTTGTCTGATGGTTCTAAATTCTGTTCCTGTTTAATCATTAGGTAAACGTAGAAGAGATTTCTAAAAATGTGGTTTTGTCTTAAATTCTGGCATTAATTGGTGTGCAGCTCTGAAAGTATAGTGTGATCC
>NW_009710741.1:0-25218 GCF_000703405.1 Apaloderma vittatum | reverse complement strand
TTTTGTTACATATTCCTGCTTTTTACCGAGAAATAAAACTCCTTTGTCTCCTTAGCACCCATTGATTTTTCTTTCAAGACTATGCTAACAATGCTGATGGAATCCTTGCAATTAGAATCTACATTTAGCAATAAGAAGGAAATTAAATTTTGGAAAATGAGAAGCGTTGCACATGCAGTGCTAACAAATTATTTTGCAATATTGCTGTACTTGAAGCAGTGAAACAAGGAGGAGGACAAGATAGTGAAAGGTCAAGGAAAAATGAGAGAAAGAACAAATGATGCAAAAAGAAAATGACACTGAGGTCTTGGTTTAATACATATGTATTCCAGGTTGATGGCTGATTTCATTAGCAAATCTCATTGTTATGCAATGTCTGTTCTTCTGCAGCAAAATGAATATTGTATTCTCACAGGGTCTGTGAGTGTGTGTATGTGTATATTATGATGATAGATAAAGAATACATATTTATACTTGTTCTAACCTTTAAAAGTTCTGAAAAATCTTTATATTTTCAAAATAATACTATATTTCAGTTTTCCAATAAAATGGTAGATTAAGGGTTATTTTTATGGAAAGTAGCGCTTCAACCTCCTTCTCTGTGCATTTCTTTGCCATGTTTGTTACCTATGTGAGCTTTCCCTCTAAACCTTCAGTTTGACTAAATAACAGTTAATGCTGAATTTACCATATCAAAACAAAAAAATTAATTTAAAGAATATTAGTCTTTGTAATGCTTCTTAAATGGCCAATTGTAACATACAGAGAGTATTGAAACAAACATCACCTTGGTCTCAAATCTCATCAAACTCCAATCATTCTTTATATTTGAAGTGAATATACTGAAAAAAAAAGTGAAAAAGTGTTAATTGCAAGAGACATTGACTCTCTTATGAAATTACATATTTTGACACGTAGGATGGTGCATTCCTCAAGATACTGGTGTGCTTTAGTTTCTTTTGTTTCTGTGTTCTTAGTTGGAATTATTGTTTCTGTAATATTTAGACATTTTGATAAACACAGTATTCAAAATGAGAAGGAACGTCGGAGAAGGAATGTGTGAGAAAGCTTTGATGCAGGAAAATTAAAATGCACTAAAATGATTTAATTCTAGTATTTTACTGTGATCTTTCAGAATTTATCTCAACTTTGTAGGGCTGAAATTTAGTAGCAAATTTATGAAATGCTACTAAAAAACACAGTATTTTGGGATTTTGAATACTTTTGCGATTATTTCTGGGTAACAAGCCAGCATGAAGAATGCTTTTGAGCACTGTAGTAATGTAAACAATAAACTGCTTTCCTGGGTTTTCATGTGCGTGACTTAACCATGTCCTGAAACAATTCTGTTAGTATTAGAGTTTTGTTAGAGATGTGTTCAATAATAGTAGAATACGGCTGGCCCTTTCTGAGTGGTGGTTCTGTAGTAGCTACTCTGTTTGTTCCAATTCCAACACACTGGTTTAAGGATCAAATTGATAGATGAAGAGTGCTTGCATTTGGTAAATAATCCAATGAGGACCAAAGGGCCTTTAAAATGAATCCGAGTAGTGACCCGTGTGACCAGTATATGCGACCAGAAAGTGGAAGAGGCAGAGGATGGGGAGGGTTGCTGCCCTGCTTCTCCCTGGGGACAGGAGGAGCCTCTCGCCCTTTGCTCTGGCAGGGCTGTGGCTGGCACGAGGGTGCAGGTTCCTCCGTGTCAGCTGGGGGGTTTTGCGGACCGGTTGCTTTAGTTGGTTTTGGCGCCGAGAAGCTAACTGAAGTGAGACAACTTGTCTCTTGCTGCATCTTAACCATCTCAGAGGTGGAGACCAGTTTTAACACCCAGTGTTGTGCTCTGCAACAGTGTAGACCCAGGAATGGTCTCTGTGCAGTAGCACAGGTGGGGAGAAAATCATGGTGAGAGTTGTGGTTGTTGTCAGAATGTAATTTGTAGGGCTGTAAACAGGACTTCCTTTGGTATGCGTATGCCCTTGTTCTTGGGAGCAGAAGGGGGTTGAGACTTTGGCAAAGGCCGAGTACGAGGAGGAAGGTTGCTTGGTGTGTCTGTGTCCTGTCCTCCTGTCTCCTCCCCCCATCTTTTATAGTTTAGTTGGAGGTCACTTCTATTAACTTGTTATTTCTCTTGAATAAAAAGATGATTTAGAACTTCTGGTGTCCCACCCCAGAAAGTTATTTCTGTCAGTGATGAATTATACCTTTTCAACCCTCCTTACTTGTTCATGCAGGTAGTGTCAGAGGGTTCCAGGTAAAGTTGCTAGAAGCAAAATAGAAAGAAATTTGTTGATTTAATGCAATACAGAGATGACTGCAGGGAGTTCAAATGCTCCAGAATGATTCCTGCAGGTTGTATTTGCTGAGTTTAGGTGTTGTCTTTATAAGTGTTCACTGTTTCAAGCAAGTGTTTCTGCTGTGAAGTCATCGGTGTTCCTTGCATCAAGGTATGATGCAAAATACAGGTCTCTTCTGACTGTGGTAGCACAGGTTGCACAGAGATTACATGCTCTTCTTGGGTGAGTGTAAGCAACATTCATGGCTTAACTACTTTTATATTTCTTTATCACAGGGTAAACTGAAGTTTTAAATCAAATGGGGTTTTTTTGCATTTTTTTGCAATGGAGCTACCTGCATGACATAGATAGTTCTAGATAGGCTAAAATATATCTTCTGAGGTTGATACGAAGTTTTCTGATAGTGTTGAGGTGATTGTTACATTCTGTAGCAACATGATTCTTAACTTTCTGAAAGTTCTTTGGCAGGAATCATAGTACACAAGGCTCCCGAAGAAGCAGTTACGTTTTTTTTCCTCTTTTTTTTGTTGTTTTTGTTGTTGTTGTTTGCTTTTGGAGGTGTTTTTTTTCCCCGTGTGTGTGTATTTGGTTTTTTTAAAGTAAAGTGTATTTTCTTTATGACCACAGATTTAATTTGCCTGGGCAATGTTGGAAATCTCAGTAAAAGAACACTTCAATATTTTGCTTTATGTATTTTGCTGTATGTATTGTCGAAAGGCAATTTCTAATTATTTAATTATTTTTTTTGGTAATACCTGTATTTACAGCTAGACCCATATTCAATACCCATTTTTATAGTTGCAATTTGCTGTATGGAAACTAAAACTATTTTGAAGAGAAAATCTCCTAGAAAAACAGTATCTGCTCAGTTGGGCTCTGCAGGGTGACATTGTGCCATTTTATGAGGGAAGGTGCTGGTGCGTATTTAAGACATAGCCGTAGCAGTGATTTATTGTGTTACATGTTTCAGCATCCCATTAGGCCTGTTTTCCAAACATAATATTCTCACAGAGCTGAGGTGTTGGACACCAGTATTTTGGTGGGCTGTGGGATTTCTACCTGAGAATACCAGTTGCTAAATCACTATTCTTAGTCTCTTGCTGCCTAACATGAGGGTAGTGGGTTGTAGCTCAGTACACCCAGCTTCCTAACGGTTGCACTGGTAGAAAACAACAGACTCTTACTGGGTAGGATCTGATGCAACCTGGAGTTCACAAAATTAATTTTTTTAAGGGGCAAATGTGTTGGGCAGTTGAGGAAAAAAAGCGCTTGAATTTTTTTTCTTATAAAAATGTGTTCAGTAATTTAATTTTGATAATTTTTGAATTTTAGACCTTCTATTTGGCCGTTTCCAATGTCATATTTTTGTTTCCTTCTCCTTCATTGCTGTTGCCACCCAAAACTACACTTCCACGTTAAGTAGTATTTTACATTATGAGCAAAATGGATTGAAACAGATTGAAATAATAATACCCCGCCCCAATGAGCTTGTATTTTAACATGTAGAAGTGTTGCATGCGATTCTCTCCAACTCATACAAGACTTAGATTCACTGTGGCTGTGTTTTAGTGTGTAGATCTCTGGAATTACAAATAATTCCTGGATTGAGACTTTAGATCATGTTCCCCTAAATCTTGCTGTGAGAGCTTGTTTGTGGTGATACTAATACCAAACTTACCCTGTTTCAATGCGACATACATTGCCTTTTAAAACTATTTTAAAGACTACTGTGTAGACTTCTACAGATACTCCCAGTCTTTACAGAAGGCTTTTCTCATTTGATGTTTTGGATTTTTACTGTGGTTTTTTTTTTGAGAAACGCTGTGTATTGTTTGATAAGAATGCTTTTTGTAAGATGAGTGACAACAGAAAACCAGACAAGTGGAATGCTGAGGTTTTGATGTGGTTTTACTTAAGGGGATGAGTTATATGCAAGTGTTTGGTTAGGAAGTTGTGGCCGTACTAATTTATAACAAGCACAGCTTGCAAAAGTCCTGCTTTGGGTATTGTTTTGGTTGCAGAGATCCCTCTTGTTAATATATTTTATCTTGTTTGGGAGATTGTGGTGATAGAATAATTCCTTCATTGGCACGAGGTGCATCTTCAGTGGCAAGGTTTCGATATGCAGACAGCCTTTCATGTGTCATGATCTTTGCAGTCACACTTTCTGTATTTTTTTCTTATAGCTTTTCTTTGTCCCTTTCTTCGACTTAATGTGAAAAATGGCTGCATAGTTATTAGAAACTTTAGTGTTCTGTTCCTTGATCGGTTTCTTGAGACGTGTTTGTGGGTGTATTCCCTTGTTTCATGCTGCTGAGTCTCCTGGAGATGGAGATGATGAGGCCACATCTGGAATCTTGTGTCCAGTTCTGGGCCCCTCAGCTCAAGAGAGACAGGGAACTGCTGGAGAGAGTCCAGTGCAGCCACAGAGATGAGGGAGGGATGGAACATCTCCCTGATGAGGAAAGGCTGAAGAAGCTGGGCCTTTTTAGCTTGGAGGAGAGGAGCCTGAGGGGTGACCTCATTAATGTTTATGAATACATGAAGGGGGAGTGTCAGGAGGACAGAGCCAGGCTCTTCTCAGTGACATCCAATGACAGGACAAGGGGCAGTGGGTGCAAGCTGGAACATACGAGGTTCCACAAAAACATTAGGAATCACTTTTCCACTGTGCGGGTGCAGGAGCCCTGGCCCAGGCTGCCCAGAGAGGGTGTGGAGTCTCCTGCTCTGGAGACTTTCAAACCCCGCCTGGACGCGTTCCTGTGGGATCTACTGTAGATGATCCTGCTCTGGCCGGGGGGGCTGCCCTGGGGTGATCTCTAGAGCTCCCTTCCAACCCTCAACTTTCTGTGACTGACCTGTTGTGTAATAACTTGATTGTATTTATGCCTTAAAGAAATTCTGTCTTCTGTCTGTGGAGCAAATACTCCGTTCTAGTTGCTTAGGAGTAGCAGCAAGCTTTTTATTTTCTGTTACTCAAAAGATTTTTTTTGTGGGTGATGTTGTTTGTTTATTGGGGTGTGGTTTTTCTATTTTCTTTTTAATTTTTGTGGTTCCCTAGGGCCCCCTTCAGTTCCACTGTGAAAATCTGACTTTTAAATGGGAGCTTGTTGAAAATAGTTTTTTGAAAGATTTTAGGTAGGAAGTAGCTAGCTTTTCTCACTGCCATGGGTCTACTCCATATGTAATTAATTTTTTTAAGGGGGAAATGTGTTGGGCAGTTGAGGAAAAAAAGTGCTTGAATTTCTTTTCTTGTAAAAATGTGTTCAGTAATTTAATTTTGATATTTTTTGGATATTTCTAGTAGATTTCTTTAATTGTGCTTTTTTGGAGATTGATGTTGAAATATTGAACATGCTGATTAGCATTCTGTTTTTCTCAGTTTCAGGTTTTTTCAGGGTTGATTCAAGTTGGCATTTCATATCACTTTCTCATACTAAAACAGCTTTGTTAGCAGTTGGTTCCATGTGTGTGTGTACCTAAGCATCATTTAAAAGAAAATAAAATTATTTTCTTGGGCTTGGCTTAGAAAAGAAAACAGCAAATTACAGCATTGACGACTATGTAACATCATGGGAAAAAAAAATCCTTTGCGGTTGAGTTATTTTTACTTTCTGCCACCTTGTTGCCTTCTATAATTAAAATCCAGATCAGCGTTTTATTCGCCCTGCGCCCCTCCACCTGGCCGGGTGTGTTCAGCGCGTGGGTGTTGCTGGTGCTCGCGGCGCTGCGCCTGCCTCGCCGTTTGTTTACCAGGAAACCAAGATGTGTAAACTGCAGGAAGCACTATTTGACCCTCTCCGACAGTATCTCATTACAATAATTGCTAATCGCTGAATAAGACAGCCATGTTTTGTGTGTAACGCAGAGGGAGGCTGTTGTAGGTGTTAGATGCTTCCTCAAATACAGCCTTTGTCCACACTTGAATTTCTTTTTCAGGCTAGCTTTTGACAATAGCCATCTGGTGACCTTTGGGCTCAGCAAAGCTCAGGCACATCGCATGTGTCCTTTCTTTCTTCCTGACTGAAAAAAGACCCAGGCAACCAACCAACCACCGGAGCCACGGCTTGTTGTTTTGGAGTGCCGTCACAGCTCCGGAGAGATGGGATAATGGCTACTTCCTGATTAAACCAGCTCCACAGTAAGCGCCTCTGCTCCATGTCTGTTCTCGTGCAACACCAAGTGCTCAGTGCTTTGCCGCTGTGCTTCCTCCCCTCTCCCTTTCCCTCCCTGCCTCCTCCCTCCTCCCCAGGTTAGTAGTTTGAAGTGTTGATAGATTGAAGAATGAATATAGAGTTGCAACTTTGAATTTTTCGATATTCTAAGAGACAAGTATATCTGATTTGCGTGAGATTTAAAATAACATTGAGGTATTTAGGTGATGGACAACTAGTATTAACGTTTTGAAAAATTCTGATAAATACTCATTGGATAAGTACATAAATGCATAGTGCTGCACACACCTTCTGCAGTGCTGGTATTTCATAGCTCATTGTTATCACTTGCAGAACTGTTTCATGTCTAACAAACTTAGTTTTCAAGTAAAACAAAGCAGCTTTTTTTTGTCAGCTTTTCTTTATATGTATGAGAAGTGTTGTGCTCTTTCTGTATTAGTTACAGTTGATACTTTACTTCAAGTAATGTCTTGGCTGTTGCTGGTGAGGGTGGCTGTGACAGCTGTCACTTGGTGCACAGGTCTGGTATTAGTTTGCTCCAGAGTATCAGTGTGACAGATCTCAGAGTGTATAGGGATGATTGCAGTGCGTTTTTGATCTTCCTTTGCTCTGAAAATGGGTCTGCAATAACATACAGTTTGAAATAGTTGTGCACATGGCATGATTAACGTTACTGAAGTTCTGTACTAGATAATACCAAAATATGTTTTTGCAAAAGTACTCGTTCAAATTTTGTGGTTCTGATATAAATTCATATCATAATAATACTATGCTCCTACTGTGCTTTTATTACTAAAAGCTTTTTGTCATTTTTTTTTTGTAGGCTAGTAGGTGAGGACTGTGTTCCTCTGGTTTGGGGTAGAAGGAGGAGTTTTTCAGAGATGCTGACCTATTAGTTTGCGTGGCTTATACAGAGAGAAAAGGGTGTGGGTAGGAAGTAGCGAGAGCATGTAGGTACAGGTCTGCTGTGAGGGCAATGCCATGGGGAAGAAGAAAGGTTAAGCCAACGTTAATTTGTTAAAGGGCTTCTCTTCTGCAGTGAGGATAAAACTCGGTCTGTGTTGATTTGCACTGTTTTTTCCCCAAAATATTTGCTCTCGTGTTCTGAGGACTACCGAGAGGAAGGAGTGCTAGTCAACATTCTCTCTGATGCGATGACCTCTTCGTGTTGAGAGCATTCACTGCAAAATAAAAGTTTCATGGGATAGCCTGAGGTTTCTTGTGCCTGCTGCCTCCCTCACAAGCCCTAGTTACCTAGTTTGAAAAATCAGTGACCTGGAGTACTGTTCTATACTAATTCTTACTGCAAAACAAGAACCTATTAATTTTTTTGACAAAATACTGAATTGCTGCTATTACTAGGTACAATTTTATATCACTTTAATAATGCTTAATATTGACAGTGCCTAGGAAATGTCCTAATCTAGGTGCCATTAGGGTTGTATCATGCGTATCATCATTTAGCATGTGGCTTTGTTAGAAGCTTGAAATCTGCGCTCATATTCTGACACATACTTTTGTTTTTGTAGATGGAAATATGGATGTTTTATTATTATCTTTCTCTTCAGTATGTGGAAATAAAAATGCAATCTGCCAGGTTTTTTATATCTAACCACTTCCTTCAAGTGTGTAAATAACATTGAGATGTCAGATTTGCATCTGCTTGACTTGTAAGAATAGTATTGTGTACAGAGTCAGGACATGATAATAGCTGCCATGGCTTCTGTTGAGGCTCGTTTTTATTTCTTTCTCTATTATTCCTTCTAGTTACTCTATTTAAGTAAACTCCAGTACACTTTTTTTTTTGGAGAACGTGTGTGTGGTTTTGGTTTTTCTTACTGTTTATTTTCCTTGTTTTTATTTTGTTTAAATGTCTTGTGTTTTTTAAGATTGTAATACCTTAAAATTGAAAGAAAGAATGAACAAATAATCTTAGATATTTTGGAAATGAAGGTGGATGCCAATGATGAAGCCAACTTAAATCAGTGTCTTGTATAGCGCAGAATACTTCCTTCTAGAACTGGTTCTGCACTTCCAAAGAACTACGTGAGTGGGGCAACAGGGAAGCCATTTCTCTCTGTGTTGGAAGCCTTGCTGCCTCTGACTACTAGTGGTTCCTGCTAGATGACACCTCAATTGCTGTAGGAGTTCAAAACTGAGGAATTAACATTCCTCAGTGATAATTTTTTTAGTCAAGGTGCTAAAACTTGCTTAATGACATTAGAGGCTGATAAACTTCTTCACTGTCATGTGGGCTAAAACTAGTCTTCACTGGCATTGGAGAACTGAGTGTGCAATTTAGAAGTTTGGCCTTTTCTCTTTTTGTTTAAATATAGAACAATATTAATATTAGAATAATGAGACTCAAGTTTGGTGCTATTCTAAAACAAAATCAGGAGCCAGTGCAGAGCTTGAGGCTGGTGCAGGTACCATTCAGAATATTTATTTCTCCTGAATACTTTTCTGGAACGCTGACTTAGTATCTGAGAACTCATTTTACACACGAATATGCTGGCTGTTTTCGGTTTAGCAATTTTTAGAGGAATAAAATAGTATCTTAAATTGTTAAGGTACAGACCTCCAGACCATTTATTATGAAGGAGTTTGATAAGCATCCTGGCCCCTTCTTTCTCACTGGAGTACGTGAGGTGTTAGCGTAGTCTCTAAGTTTAGGACTGGAGGGTGAAGGAATCCTGTTTTGTGCACATAAACTAATTCTGAGGTGGTTGCATTGGCTTACATGGAGTTCATTCACACAGATGGATATCTGGGTTTGTAGCTATTGCCCCCCCAAATTATCTTTCCCTTAGCGTATGCTTTTAAAGTTTAACTGTTTGAGTTGACATTTTCCCTGCCCGCTCTTTTGTGTCTTTTTTTTTTTTTCCCCCAACTTTTTTACCAGCATATGGAGCAAAATAATACCAGGTGGGCAAATTACGTTGTTCGTAGTGATTTTTTTTTTTTTCTGGAGAGTTTTTGTATATGTATGTTAGAGCAGATGCATTAGGTTTCACAAGCAGATACATTAGGTGTTAGTGCCTTCTATTGTTCTTTGGCAAAGATAGGCAAGGTTCAGTTATGGAAATACTAACCAGCATGTTTGGCACAAGCGTAACTTTTAACAATGCCCTTACAACCTGTGACAACTTTTGCCATCAAAGGTTCAGCAGTTTTCTTCAAGCTCTGTTGGTGCCTGGGATTGGAGCTAAGCCTAGGTTTTGGGCTTGAGAAGAACCAAGGGAAGAGGTGTACAATACAATGGCTAAACTGGAGCTAAGTTTCTGAGTGACAAGTAATCAGTAAAAAGGCTGAAACTCTGTGTCTGACAGATTGAAAGTCGGATTTTGGGAAAGCACAGAAAAGGGCATTGACTTTGACTATCCCTGTTTTGAACTTCTTGGTCACAGCATTGATTTCTCTTTTGTGTTATGTTTCTCATTTAATTCTGTATCTGCTCCAACACAGTTCTAATAGAGTTAAAAAGCTTGAAGTTACTAACTAATGCAAATGCACTGCTGTATGGTTATTGGTGGAAGCTGGAGAAACTGATTCTGAGATTGAGAAGATTTCTTGAGCTATTAAGCAGAATTTTTTTAAAATAAATATATACTTTGACAGAAAGATGACTGTGTGGTTTAGGGATTTTTCCATAATACAATGTGAGTTTAAACGGATATTTTGAACACTGAATATCTAATCAATTAATAGAATGTTTTATATGAGATCTGCCTCCTTTTTTCGTGAATTACAATAGTGATTAAGAATACAGAAATGGATTAGAAAATTGAAGAGAAATCATGCAATGGTCAAGAATATCTAGCTGCTAAGCAACAGTGCTTCATCCTGTTTGTTGATTCTTTAGTAATAAATACCGTTACATAGTACTATAAAAGTTCATATTGAGAGCTACATACATGAACAGTTGATTGCAGAGTATAGCTATTAAGTTGATTTAGAAAACAGTCCACATAGATTGCTTTTTTGTCGTTTATCATGTTGCTAATATACAATATTAATGTGCAGTTGCTAATGTGCAACTTTCAGCTGAACTGGAAGTTTCTTAGAACTCTAGGGCTTCTAACACATTAGACAAGACAGAATATTTTGTTTCGGACTTGACTCTCGTTCTTGTTTAATCAAAATTATATATTTGAGAATGTACTGGCTGTTTTCTCCCCCATCCCCTGACACCACCCCCTCTTTGGAGCACTGACCTGAAAGGTGAATTTTTTTTCTTGGTGCCATTTTTTTCTTTCGTGGGACTGGCAGTGGAAAACATTTTATGCAGTACTATTTACTATTATGAGGACAGGAATTTTTATGAAGTATAAATGTAAAATACCAGTGTCATGATTTGACAACAGACTTTCAGAACTCATTACAAAAAATCTAGAATTACTTTCCTGAAGGTGGTGTACCCATTATATGCATTAATCCATTCAGCTGAGTATAACAGTACAAACTTTGGGTATTTTCACCAAGCATTGATGTAAGCATCTGTTCAGATAACAGAGTGCTACGTACTAGGCTGTTGCATACCATGTACACAACTTTAGAAACACATTGAGCCAAAATTAGAGTTAAAAAAGAGAAGAACACTAGTTCAGCTCGGTCACTTGTGGTAGCTAGCTGCCTTAAGTACTTGTTCCTACTTGTATTTAAAAATGGAACAGGTGTCCTGGGCAGGATCCTGGCCACTGCCCCTGAGCTGCCTTTTCCTGTGCTGCATCTCTGGTGCCGGCTGTACGGGTGCTCGTCCCTCGTGGGGTGCAGGCAACAGGTACAGATGCTCCCCGGGCGGGAAGCAAAAGGCTCCTGGTGAGTGGCTGCCAGCAGCAGCCCAACAGGAGCTCCAGAAGGATTTCTCCTGGGAAGATTTGCCCCATCTCCCCTGAAGCAGCAGCCTGGGGAACTGCTGCAGCAGTTGCTCTGTCGCTGCTGGCTGCCTTGTTTGCTGCATTGGTAAGAGGCAAGGGCAGAAAGTTCTAAATGCATTTCTTCGCCTGTGTGAAACACCCAAGTATTTTGGGCTTAAATAGTGTGTAACTTAGTGGCAAGATTAGCTTGATAAATGTCAGCAAGTAAAAGATCCAGATCCTTAATAACTGGAAAGCAAATAATACGGAGTCTGTCCCTAGTTGCTTATATGCAGGCATGCTTGTTTCAGATGTGAAGTTCTAGAAGTGAGCAGGAAAGATAACCAAGTGATTCTCTGGAAAAGAAACTGAAAAATAATAGCAGAATTAGGTTTGTAAGGTTTGTAGGGCAAGATGTAGTTGTTTTGAGTCCTTAAACATAAATTATGCCACCATGACAAAGAATGCATTGTAAGGGCCCCCTCTCTTTCCCCCGTCGGTGTTACTTGAGATTTCCTCTTGGAAACCTGCTGACACATATATTTGTGGTTGTAATTCAAAGGTTTTTTTGAATGTAAGCTGCAGTGAAACAGGTGTATCGACAAGATACTGCCAACAAGGAGGTACTACGTTGTCTTTTTAGCTCAGTTTTAAAAATCACCTGATTATCAAATGACTGGATAAATTGGGCACAAATGTATATTGCAGTTCAAATTAGGGGGAACAGAACGTTTAACACTTTATTTTTGAATACGTGCAGAAAAAGGAATAAAAAAATGGGCTTTTTGTACTGGAAATGCTACAAATAATCTTTATACTTCTTCATCTTAATATTCTGATTATTTTTGCAACTATCCTTAGAAACGGAGTTTTCGTTTAATAAAGCCAAATAGTAATTTCTGTATAAAGCATGCTAGTGAAATTGCTTGCTTGTAGTTTATTTTCTGCTTTCCTTCAGCACTCACTTTTTTCAAGTAGATTTTCAAACTGCTATTGTCATAGAATATATAATGTGAATTCCTTTTAGCTCTTTCAGAGCTACGCTAAGAAAGAATTTATGCTATGTATTTAAAACAGTGTTGTTTTGAGTATTGGTACACAAGGATGGAGTAATACTTGGATTTTAAAAACTATAGAGCTAGTTATAGATACAGATTGCTCAGTGTCCTCACAAACTTAGGTAATAGTATAAGACGCTGTTGGTCTTGCTTCTGTAGAACAAGATTAGAAGTACTAGAATCTAGTGCAAGATGAACCAAGTATCAAGTCTTATAATCAGAATATGAAAAAAAGTAGTTATGTGGGGAATGAAAGATTGACACAGAAAGATTACACAATAACTGGAAACATGTTTTTAATCCGTTTAAGATGAACTATCATGTACAAAAATATAATCCTTAAAAACTGATATTCATCCCAAGTGAGTATAAAATACTGCAGTGATTCATTTTCTTCCTTGGAACAGAAAGGTTTGTGAAACTTAAGTTCTGAAATGATGAAACACTTGCTTCAGTTCGATGACAGAGTCAGGCAGAATTGCCTCTTCTGGGCGCAAACCAATGCCAGAGAATCCTTGCAGTTGAATGTCCTTCAGACACTATTTTAGCCTCTGCAGTCACGAAGAAGTCCAGGCTCTGCATCCGTTCTGGGTAGTGCCAGTATTTATCTGCTGTTCAGATTCTGCTTAGAAGCATTGGAGTGCAGACCCGTAGTGCCATCATCTCCGCTCCACGCACTTTGTCTCTGTGAGCCTTTACCATGCCTCCGCAGAACGGCACTGCACCGTTGTCACCCTGCTCCGGAACGCGCCTGGCCTCATCTTCCTGAGCCGGCCAAGTAGCACAGCTTTTCCACTGGCAAAAGTGATTTTTATGGCGGAGTCCTGATCTTGTCGCCTAGTGGAAATCTGCGGTGCTGCGAGGAGTGACTTGTGCAGATGAATTGCATAAGCAGGCAGCTCTTGCAGATGGGCGTTCCCAATTGGAAGCGTTTTTGTCTGTGTAAGAAGCAACCCCTGCTCATCGGTTTTTGTGTTTTGAGCATGGTGGTGTCAGCTTTTCCGGTCCAACCGAACGTGGAAGTGAAAATAAGCGAAGCCGAAGAGGTGCTTATTTGAAATACTTATGGTGACTGCTTAAACATACATGTATGAAGTTTTTAACTTCATGAAGAATAACAAATAGTACAGATGGATTTGCCATTTATTTATTTATTTAAACCCGCCTCTTGTGTGTTGATGATATTCTGAGTTTGAAATGTTTGGTTTAGGTAGACTTGGGTCACTTCAGCATTAAGTGACTCCCTGCAGTGCTGTATTGCCTGGTGGTACCTGGTTATGGCCTTTTGCTCTGTGTGGTACAGGTCAGAGAGCTTGCAATTTCTTGCCTAGCATTATGCAGTTTTCAGGAATATAATCTGAGATTTATCCAGAAGTGAGGATCATGGAGAATTATAATTTAACATGCCCCTCCTGCCTCTATGGAATGTAAAGCAACCCAATTGTAATGCCCTCTGTCATTCAGTATTCCTTCTTTACCATAATCATGAAGATCATGAAATGTGAATGCAAAAGTATTTGAATTGAGGCTTACTTCTAATTAAAAATAACACAATTACTCGTAAAATAGGAGAAAATAAGATTCAGGATTGCAACCTAATTTTCATGTGTCATTTGAGTACATCTTGCTGGATGGAGTCAAAACAGATGTATTTTTTAAAATGTGGTATCCCCATTCGGTCCCCGTGTGTTGCCTGATCTAGTTGAGAGGCGTCCCTGCCCATGGCAGGGAGGTTGGGTTAAATGATCTCTAAGGTCCCTTCCAGCCTAGGCCATTCTAGGATTCTATAATTTTATCCTGAGTCTGTTTAAAATGGCTGTTGCTTGTGACCAAGTAGTAGCGTGACAACTGATACCCTTCATTTCTATTTTTGCAAGGCCTGTCATGACTCAGTTGCACCAAACTCAAGACTTATATCTGCTTTTAAGGGGCTTTTAGTAAGGACTGTTAAATATTTGTGGGGCTGTGATTTGATATATCTGTGATTTTATGAATATTTTCACTGCTATGGATTCTGATGTACTAAACTGTGAGTTGTTATACCAGTGATTGAACTTAGCCTGATATTAGGAAGGGAAGGGCTATAAAGGATCTGGAGCATGATGCAGGAGTATGCCTCGCACTGGCAGTAATATATGAACGTCTTTTATGGACAGAAATGTCTCTGTAGTTGGTATGATACCTGTGAAACACAAACCATCTTGCTGTTGGTTTACTTAAAGAAGTTTTATTGTGGTGGCTTTTTTTCCTAGAGAGCTTTATGTAAAGTGCTGGAATTGTTGAAAGTTACATAATTACAGTGTAGTTCTGCAAAACTTGGAATATTTAGCACTTGACCTGGCCTTTAAGGCTTTTACAGTATTTGAGATGTGTAAAGTGAATCTAATTAATTGACACTTGTATTTATACGAATTCAAAAATCTCCGACGTGTGAAGCTTTGCGGCAGTAGTAGATGGCGTGTTGGAAGGTCCATGGCCAGATGGAGTGGTGAGCGCTGGAGCCTCCTCTGTAGCTTCTCTGTAGCAAACTGCACCATTCCAGTGGGTGCCATGCTTCCTTCTCTGTGAGGCTTTGCTTGGGGTTCTGGTTTGGTTTGTGTATTTTTTGGCACAGCAGTGCTTTTACATCCACCCCTCCCTGGTTCCGTGGCTGCTGTGACATGGCTGTGCGGAATCCGTGGGTCGCTGAGCCAGCACCCGTGCGCTGCGTTTGCCTGCCATGTGAAGTAACACGCACTGATCTGGGGCTCTGTCCCGCTCCCGGTGAGAAGAGCTCAATGTTTTGCTTGATTAAACTGAAACTCTGTTTCAGGTGTGTGTGCAGGGCTTGGGCTATCTGTTGTGAGAGACTGATCAGCAACCATACGATTTCGGCGTCAGTGCACTCGCATTGCCCCAAGAAACAGTGGAGGGCTGGCAGTGCTGCAGTACAAAAGAATTGAACGCCTTACTGTAAGACAGAGCACCAAGTGGTGTGGGAACTCTTCCCCGCCTGGCAGTCAGATGTTATTACAAAGTTCGCTTGGTCGTTGAAGAAGACTGACATGTTTTTACCCCTGCACTTTCAGCTGCTTTTTCGCTGTGTTAATGATTGAAATAATGAAGCACGTGGGAGTGTAGAGGTTAACTTGGAAGTTGAAGGTAAGTCTACTGTTGATACTTTCTTCAAGACCCACTTGATAGTAAGCATGCATCCCTGCTAACGTTGACAGGATGCTGTCTATTATTGTATCTATGATAATATCCCAAGAAGGGATTTGTTAATACCTGTTTAAGAGTAAGAATGCATTTTCTTCTATGTTAGTATACATTTCAGCAAAGGTTTTGAGCATGAAGTTGGTAGGTAACTTATTTTAAAGTAATTTCACCTTGTTAAATGTGAAAATAATCTGATTGTTGTATCTTTTAGGAAAACTTTAGCTATCTATATTGTCTTTATTAAACATTAATAATTTTTTTCCTTTGCTTTTTGCAGAAAAGACATTTTCCTTGCATAAAGCTGCACATACTTCCCCTTTTTGTTCCTTTTAAATGAGACATTGCTTTCTGTTTTCATAGGGTTAAGTTGCATTCGTGATGGTTATTCACTATGGAAAATTCTGTGAAAATAACTGGACTTTTGGGCAAAGCATTAAGAGCAGCTGACACAAATCATTACAACTGGAAAAAACCCTTCCATTTCCCCCCCCTTTTGTTTATTCAGTTTCTCTTTTACAAATATGAGAGCTTAAAAAGCAATTATGCAAGTTTATCGCAAAATACACTAAAATGGAACAAATGTCTAATTTGTACTTGAGGTTAAAAAGAATACGGATCTGCTGTGGCCGATACGGACTTTGTTAGTCACAGAACGCATTAGGTCTACAGTGTAATTATTGCTGATCCTGACTAATGACTGTTTCGGGGATTATCTCTTTTGGAGTTAGCCATCTGCTGTGGTTAGAGTAATTAACTAAACGTAATTAAGGGTTCACTTAGTTTGAAAGCAAAAGTATCTATGTCTCTAGGAAAAGAATATAATTTCTTCAATTCACAGTCATTCAGAAATACCAATAATTCCATTTTTCTGTTAATGACTTTAAACAAGCAGCTGAATTCAAGTTTGAAGATGCAGCCCCGGCCCCCGCGTGATGAGACCCGCAGAGCGGGGCAGGGGGAGGAGAGGAGCCTTCGATGGGTAGTTTATTACTGTTCTCCCAGTTCTTGTTTGATGCCGTGTTAGCAGTTCAAACAGATGGCTTATGCTCGTTAAAAGCTTGCAAGTTTAGCTAGATTTACATTTCTGTATTTAAAAAAGTATTGGTTTACCAAGCATATCTTTCCATTTATGAAACATGGATTTCTTATAGGTAGTTCTTAACTGTGCTTATTTATAAAATACATTAGATGGTAAAGACCTATTTTAATTATTACACCAGCATGACAGGAACTTACTTATTTTTCTTTTAGAAATTGAAGAGTTCTAGATGTTTTTGTCAGGAAACCTAAGTAAAATAGAAAGTTTTAGGCCTGAGTTTTGAATGCAGTGTGTTAAAGCTTAGAAATACCTTTCCCTGTATAAGTGATTAATAGTACCTTTATGGTGTCTTGCTGCTTTCCCTTTTACCGTTCATCTACACAGTAAATTCCCTGTGGCCACAGGTACAACAATGAGTACCAAAATACAACAAAACCATAGGTTTCTTTTGTACAAGGACTGCCTGGTGGTCTCACCTGTGTTCTATCATTCATAGTGGCAAAAAAAAGTACTTCATTATATTCATTTGTAGCATGAAGTAATGCATCTGTTTGCAGACGCTACACACTTAAATCTCTAAATACAGATAGAAATAATAATTCCTTATAAAAAGGAGATTCTCTTAATTAATATCCTTAGGAATAATTAAAAAAATGAATGGACATAATATAACATTTCAAGTCAGCAGTATGAACAGTCGTTTTTAGTGGCCTGAGTTTACTGAGTTTAGCTGAGTTATACTCACAAATTAGCAAAAATCAATGAGGTATTCTTTAACTGTGGATGGGAAATGTTTAGTTAGAGAAAAGTATGTATTTGGTAGTCCTGAATTAAAAATTTAAAATTTTAAATAAAGTTTCTGAAGGAAGTTTTTGTAATTTCTACTACTGTTCTGAAGTAAAAGTCCATAGCTCTCACATTTGCTATAGTAGTTGATACTTTTTTTGTACCTTGTCAGTGTTAGCTGATTCTGCATTTGCAGAAAAAAACGGATTTTCCTCAGCTTGCATGAAAATGAAGTGTGCTGTAAAGAATAAAAGCAATGAAGTGCTGTTCTCTACAGAGTGGTTGTTTGCAGTTTGCTTAAAGGGTAGGCAGTTCTATATGATAGGTTATACTTTCCTCGTTAGCAGAATTTTCACTTCAGAAATTTGACAGATTTCATCTGGTACATAGAAATGGCCGCATATAAAAATTACTAGCGATAAAGAATTAATTATTTAGTTAAAATGGAAGTAGTGTAGTCTCCAGGTATATTGTGTTTTTCTCTGTGACTTTTGCATTTGTATTTCCTTTGGCTTTTTAAGATTCATTATTATTGAGTGAGAGGAACCAAGGATGCTTCCGGAGAAGTAGGTAACAGCTTTTACGCTGCCTTTCCAAATGAGTGAGAAGTCACTGCTTGACCTGACTTTGGATCAGAAGTGTTGTTTAACACATCAGTTTTCCAAACTGGTTAAAACAGAATTTGGAAAAGTGCGTCTCTAGTGTACTTGACATTCTGTTTTACAAACACTGTGAGTGAGATTTTATAGCAGTTGCTTGACTTGTGCCCAGTACTTGGCCTCCTCACCTTTCCGGGGATAGCCTGAGAAAGGGGCTGCTGCTGTGGCGGGACAGGAACCGGTTTCTCAGGAATTTCCCTGTTTGTAGTCAACTGTGCTTTTGTAATACTAAAGGGACTCTGAAAAGATTTATTCCCACCGTATTTATACGCTCATCCTGACTCAGTGTCAACTGCAGTCCTGGCAGATTGAATCCAATAGTCTTGACACTGCTGCTACTCTGCTTAGATAACCTTTGCTTGGCTGCAGATTTTAAGCATTTGACAAACTACTTCTCAACAAATAGTATTTTGAGTAATAATTTTACTGCGTATTTTTCTTAAAATATGCATGCTTGTTCAGTGAAAGGAGTCTGGTAACTTGTTCTTATGTTTATAGTGTCTTACTGTACTTGCTGTGTCTCCCTGAATTAAGAAACTAGACACAGGTTTCTGGCCTGTGCCTGGAGCCCTGTAGAGCTGGGGCTGCTCTGCAGGGAAGGGTGAGCTGCTGGCCAGGGTGACCCCGGTCCTGACTGGGGCCTGGTCGGGAAGATGGGAGCTGGTGCAGGCCTGGAGGGAGGCTGTGACGGGAGGCCCAGGCGCCAGGTGCAGGACAAGGGCTGAGGGTGCTAGCCCGAGCTGAGGTGGAGCTCCTGAGCTAGGGTCCAGGTCCTGGATGGGGCTGTTGCCATTCGAGTTGAAATGTGATGTAGCTGTGGAGAGCTCTACCTTGTACCTTTGCTGCTGGGCTGTGCCAGAGCCCCCCAGTGACCGAGTGCTGCTCATGCCATGGGCATGCCGGGTGGGAGCTACTCCAGAATCAAATGCAGGTCCTGAGATGTGGTCAGCACAGACACTCCTGTGTCGCCCGTCCTCGCGTGTTTCCATTTCCTGCCATACAAAACCGACATTTACTTTCTCTCTTACAGATATGGAGTCTGGAGAACGGTTAACGTCATCGTCAGTCTCCTCTACTGCAGCTGCTTCGACTCCAGTGTCATCTACGCCATCTGTAGCTTCAGCAGTATCAAAAGGTGGCCTTTCCACAGGAGCTGCATCACTGAGTTCCACAATCAACACATGTGGTAAAAATGACTCAGTTATACATTGCAATGTGATTTTAGTGTTTGTCAACACTAGTAATTATTATTACAAGTCAAATGTAATAAACTTGCACAGATGCATCGAAGGAAAATATTTGATTTTTTTCACTAAACATCATTCATATCATGTGAATAGTTTTATGCAGTACTTATTTATTGCAGGAATGAAATTAATTTAAAATTGCCTATTTCAAGTGGGAAAGAAATTTTCAGTTTGCAAGGCTACCTTGGAAGCAAGGATCCAATGAAGGATTCATCTAGCAAAGTCTGTGCCGCTTTCAGATTAGGGTCTAAGAATCAACTTCTTGAATATATATCATGTTTTCAGCATACAAGCCCAACCCCTACTATAATTTATTTGAGATTGAAAAGGTGAATTTCAAAATGTCGTAGTCTTAAATAGTCTTGACTAGAATGAAACATCTTGGCTTGAATCAGAAACTAACATGGAAGATTTCTCTATACAAGAATCACATTTTTCTGAATGAAACTCATACTTCAGCTGAATGATTCATGTGTCGTTAACAGAACAAGAAATGGTAAATAACTCTTCCCTTCTCTTTCTTCAGTTTGGAGAGCATTTCATATACGTTCTTTCCTTTAGCCTGAGAACTCTCAATTCTTAGAAGATACACAGTAAATAGGAAGTTTTTCAGCTTAAATTCGTGGTCATCCACTGCTTTCAGAACAAACTTTTGTTCCTGCAGTAGAATGAGCAAGCCTGCATTCTCTGAACGGAAAAGCTCTTCTGCCCTGATACTACAGAACTGGTAGATTCTGAGTGCCCTACTACAGCCTACGTTTGTTCATTTGCAGCTTCCTTGGGAAGAAAAGTAGAAACCAGAACATCCATGCGCTTAGAATTATGTCTCAACTACTTATTTTAATTACTCTCAAATGAGCCAGAAGAGTTCATAACTAAAACTGATCGGCAACAAATAACAGCGTGTTTTATTTTTCAGTACCCAACTAGAAATTCAGCTTTTCTGTCTTATATTTGTTACCCTGTGCCATTTGAAATGGTTCTCTCCTGTGCTTCTCGGAATGTAGTAGGAGCTCATAAATGTCTATAAATATACAGTCTCAAACTGAAGGTTTAAGTGACTCATTTACCTATCCTTGCTGCCTTTTCTTTATAGACACTACAGCATATAATTCTGTGTCTCCTGTAACATTATGTGTATATACAGGATATATATTTGGTCTATTCAGATTACAGTAAGAGGTTAAAGCAGGTGAATAATGTAATGAAGATGCTACACTGTCAGTTTCTTACTTCCTTAGAAAATCCAGGTAGTCTTTTTCTCGTGTAAAAATTTTATTCTTAGCTTCCATTTAAAAAAGAAGAGTGAGTGCCTCATAGCTAGTGTTTATAAAGACTAATAGTAATTCCCAGTATAGACAGGTTGTTTCCTTACTGTTCTTTTTAGTGATCAGATCATTTGCCTGGCTGCATCTGGTCTCCAAAAACGTGAATATTTTCTCAAGGACAGTTTGTATTCCTAAAACGGAGCTGGACTGTAGCTTACTATCAGTACTGTCCCATCGGTTTTGTTTATGAGTACATCCATATCTCTGCCTGACACAGGACACTATGGTTACTGTTGTATCCACTCTGAAGAAGTATTCCCTGTCCTAGAGAAACCTTACAGAGGTGTTCACGGTGTCAACCTGCCAAAGACTGTTTTCCTATGAATAGCCTATGACTGGAATGGCAACTCCATTGAGTCAAAACTTTCTTGAATTTTCCAGATATTCTGTAGTCAAAATGTGATTCACTTCTGTGATATTTAAAAAAAAAAAGAGAGAAGAGAAGATGACAGTGTCAGTCTCAATCTGGTAATTGTCTTCACATTTAAAAATGCATTTCTCTAGCATCTGATAAGATAACTGTTTAAGAATGAACAGTTATTCTTACTAAAAGAAGGTAAAGGCATCTTGATCTATGCTTTAGATTAGAGAGGTTCTTTTGATTCCAATTCATCTATTTATTTTCTTTGCAGCAGTCAATATTCTATTAAGTAGTCTCCACAATAAACTTGATTGCACACTCTGTCACGTCCCACGATGCGGTGAGTTAGGGCTGGGTGTCTTTATGCTTTGCCAGGGAGATTATACTACAGATAAATTATTTTGACTTATGCCCAGGTCAAATAGACAAAGTACGTGTTTAGAACCATGATGGAATATATCACATACTATTAGTTTAATTGGCTAATATAGCACTAGTTCCTGAATAAGTGAAGCATTCCAATTAGGTATTTGCCCATTGCTGAAAATAAGGAGGTGTATTAGGAAAGAAAATTGACTATGGAAAGAAGTTTAAATTCATCCTCATGAGAATGTTAGCAAGAAAAGTTAAAGATGAACTCTTGCAATTGCATTCATGTTTGTTATCTGAAAGTGTATTCGGAGTCCATTAAAATGCTAAATTTTTGGGGTTTGTTTTTCTGAAGTGCTTAAATGAGATAGACAGCACTTTGCTCTTCATTTAAATTAGGATATTTTTGGCATTTCTGTGTTCACATTAGGGGTTTGGTTTTTTAAACCAATGACAAGAGTGGATGATTTTTTCTTATGTACGTATAAATCATTTGCAGACTCTTTTCCATGCTTTCCCACTTTTTACACTGAGGGATATTCACTAATACGATGAAATCATGCACACGAGGAGTATGGAATCATGCATAGAAGGAGTTTGAAAGACGTACTGATGTTAGGAGGCATGTAGAAGGCAGACTTTGCTAACATTCTAGTCATGGAAGAACAACAGAAAGCAGGAAAATACACAGTAATTTCTGTCACCCTAAGCAGTTCTCTAGATTTGCTGTGTAAGCTGGAATGCGGTTAGTGTTGATAGAAATACATTATTTTTGCATTTCTGCTGTTTGCTGCATTGATCCTTTGTATTTTACAGCATTATTTAAGTATTTATTCCTTTTTTAGCTCTTTTGAAGAGCTTCCATTGCACCTTGGAAGTTCCTTAACACTAACAAAGGAATTCACACTTACCATTCCTCATTACCAAGAGACCAGCGTTGTTGATAGATATGTTGCCCTTTGGAGTAATGCTTTCAATCATTTATCTCTGTAGAGGTTGGTAGAATTTCAAAAGCTGTGCTCAAAAATGTTTAATCTAATTGAAGTCAGTCATGAATGTTAAGGAGTGTAGTTTCATATGAAACTTAGCTATGCAGAGCGTGGCCACAGTCAGTAACTTGATGAGCAAGCACTAAAGTAGGAAAACTAAGGAAATACTAGACAGACTAATAATGTTTTCCTCAAATAAAAACGAGGAAGAATGTTATTATAATGTTCAATTTATTGTTACAAGACATTGCTTCCATTTTTCCTTTATGTTTTATTTCTTCCTTGTTTCTAAATACATATTTAAAAATTGATGACTTCTGTTTTCTGGACCCGTTAGGTAATGACTTAGGTAGAGCACAATGTATCTTTTTAAAAAGCTATAATGTGAAATACGTATAAAGTTACTCCTTTTATGTGTGATGAAGAAAGTTGATAAACTTAACAGACTCAAGGGTTATTTTAACCTGTCTTCAAAGTATTACAGCAATGCATTGCTGCTCATCAGCATCAAGAATCACCACAGTGGTCTGTGAAAGAGAAGCAAATGTTGGTACCATGTTGGATTTTTTGGTTGTTGTTGTTGTTGTTGTGTTTTTTTAAAGAAAAAAACACAGAAGAGTACTGTGATGTTTCCTGATTGAACTGTGTAGCAGATGGTAACTAACATTTAGTATTGCTTGTTGAGTGTGGACATCAGTTGTGCAAGAGGGTACATAAATGAGGTTTGGGTGGTTTTTTGTGTGTCATGTTAGAGTTTTTTTTAAATGTGATAATTTACTAATTTATGTTAAGGACATTTGAATTAAGCTGAGCGAACATAGAACTGAAACACAACGGTCTTAAACTCAGGCTGAAAATATAAAGAAATACTGTACTCATCGCCTGCAATAGTTAGGATCAGTGAAATTAAGTGCATATCCGTTCTTGATTTGGAGGAGGGGGGAAAAAAAGCACCTCAACCAGAAATTTGAAATCAACAAGATAAATTTCCCAGCACTGTGTATGTAATATTGCCGTTATGTTGCCTTGTAGTCACTAAGAAAGGAAGAATCCTAGTGATCGACCCCATGTTCACATTGCTTAATATAATGAGATACTGCAGCCAGGATGTCATTCCAAAATTATCCATTATATGCACTATTACAATAACAGCATTAATAAAAAAATCGAGGAGGAACAGTTAACAAACAAGGTCAAGTAATGGTTTGTGTGCACAAAGTCCCCGAAAGGGTAGTCAGTTTGCAGAGTCAAAAGTGAGTCTCTTGGAAAACAGGGAATGCTTGGCCTTTCTGATGCTGTTTTTTTGATGTGCTGCTCATTATATGAAAACATAGCACAAGTGAACTTTTTGTTCTTTGATATTGGTCCTCTTTCTCCGCTAGCAACTTTTTTCCGTTTGCTTCTTTCTCTGCTAGCAACTGTTCTGTTTTTCTGGGTATTTGTGATTTTAAAGACTTGGAGTTCCCTGATTTTTTCTCAAAAGTTGAAGTTTAGCTTTGAAACTCCTATGAAATTTCCTTTACCAGTGCTACGAAATTTCTGGTCATCCCTTTGATTTTTGTCTCTCACCTGTGTTGCCATAAATTCTCGCATTGTCCTAACATAAATCCACTTGCTGTACTGTGCCTGCTCTCTTTTGTGCAGCCCTTCCCCACCCTTCCAGATGTGTAACAACACAAAAAAACTTACTTTTCACTTCTTTCTGGTTACTTCTCTTTTCCATTTCCCTTCTCACTTCTTTTCCTTTCTGCATTAGATTCACTCTGCTTACTGTTTAGCATAGAAGATGTATAAAGTCTCGGAATTCATCTAAGCATTGTCCCTCTTGCCTTGTTTGGCTTGTTTTTCTCGTTTAGAGCTGCTCTTAATGACTTGCTAGACATCAGGTAAGATTACTCACAGAGTTAGAATGACCTGGCATGAAGTATGACAGTATATGCCCTCATAATGATTTCATGTTGTACTTTGTATGAGAAATTATGCCTTTTAAATGCTCTATGCAAGAGTCAGCAAACAGAGAAGCCCACTGTAGAAGGTCTCGTATTACACAGTGATGATACTAGACTTCAGATGAAATAAACTATTGCCAAACCTCCCTTTTCTTAGTTATTCTGAGTGGAAGATGATACAGGAAATGGTCTGACCATACTTGAAGCTGTAAATATGGAAGTATCAGCTGTGGACTATTTGAAGGATGCTTTTCTACCAAAGAGCAGGCTTACTGTGAAAGCAAACTAAAGAAATTGGTGTAATGCTGCAATGTCCATAACATTAAACAAATGATGAAAGATGTTAGCAGTATGTTCAAAAAGTGAAGATGTGTAATCATCTTGCAGTTTTGTGCTTTTAAATCCATGGTGATTTTTTTTTAAACAATGGACAATCCTTCTTATTTCTTGTTGGGCTGTCTGTTGTCTAGCTGAAGGTTGTAACAAGTGGTGTCCCCAAGAGGTCAATACTAGGTCTGGTCCTGTTTAGTATATTCATCAACCCTCAGCCTGTTCGCTGATGACATGAAACTGGGAGGGGTGGCTGACACACCAGTGGGCTGTGCTGCTCTCCAGCGTGACCTGGAGAGTTGGGCAGGGAGAAACCTTGTGAAGTTCAATGAGGACAAGTGTAGGCCCCTGCATGCGGGGGGGAACAACGCGTGGATTAGTACATGTTGGGCGCTGACCTGCTGGAAAGCAGCTTTGAGGAAAGAGACTTGGGAGTCCTGGTGGGCAACAGCGGGTGGCTCTGGGTCAGCAGTGTGCCCTTGTGACATCCTGGGGTGTGTCAGCAGAGTGTGGCCGCAGGCTGAGGAGGTCATCCTCCTCCCCTCCTCTGCCCTGGTGAGGCCTCACCTAGAGTGCTGTG
>NW_009710740.1:654-33629 GCF_000703405.1 Apaloderma vittatum | reverse complement strand
CTCAGAGGGCTTTTCCGGCCTCAACAATTCTCTGAGTCTGTGAAAGGGAAGGATGGTGGATTGCCTAGTTCCAACTTTACAATCACTCTGCTATTGCAGCACTTTTTATCCTTTCTGGACCAGCTCGTCCTTATTGACCAGGTCGTCACCCCACACATCATTTTTCAGGCACCTCCTGACCTGAAGGATGCAAAGACGTCTGTGCAAGCCTGACCCAGGGCACTGGCGAAGACGGAAAGGCTGTGACACCAAAACGCAGATCTCTCCATGGTAACACAATCTGCCCCATTCAGAAAACAGTAACTCATCTGAATGTAAGACTTCAAATCCAATTCTAGAAACATTATTTTCAACAAAAATACACCACGTTCTCTTTCAATGTCCAGGAAATCAAATACTTGGGCTGTATTGTTTACCTGATTAAATTACTATCAGGAGTACAGACTAACACTTCGGTGAACCGAGAGTGTGAGGACAGTGCAATATAGTAAAAGGATCTATTGCATATAAGAAAAATCCTGACAGTCAAGGGGCTAACCACAATAGTAGAATGAAACATATAGAAGTAGTCACTTCCTATTGTCATTTATTTGCAAATGTGTAGATAAGCAAAGTAAATGAATGTGGCATTTATCTTTCAATAAACTGAATACTGGATACCAAATGCCACCAGGAATTAGACAGTTTAGCTGTATATTAAATGAATGAAGAAAATATAATACTATAAAAATCTAGTAGCTCTTTCAAAAAACTTTATTTTCTGCTAAAAGAATAGGCAAAAGTGGAATTCAGACTGGGTAAACCTCAGTTATACAATTACAGCAGCAATTACAGCAGCTCTACAGAGCTAGTTATTGCCCTATGATTGACTAAATCTTTCCGTGGTAAGAGGTATTGCATTCAAAACCAAAAGATGATATTTTTATGGACTGGAGGCTAGAGGCTTTTAATTCCTTTACAGCACATTAAAATATAGTCTGTCCTTTAGGCATTTTAACCTTCTTTAGCACAAATGGTTGAACTTGAAATTCATCGATTTATATGATCCATGGAAGATATCATTAAGAATTGCTCTACTGGACTTTTTTTTTTTTTTTAAACTTGTAATGCATTTAATTATTAATGTCCCTCTACCATTTATGGCCCATTGTTTTTCAGATCTTCTACCTCTTTCACCTTACCTGTTCAAAGAGCTACAAGAGCCATAACAAAATATTCCAGATACAAAGCCGTTCACTGTTATCACTAGACCCTGCATTAGTCAAAAGTGCCTGTACTTTGAGCCTTGGTGATTATATAAATATCCAAGGTTAAGGTGAACAGTGACCTCAGGGCAAAACCACCATATACACAAGGCAGTCAATTCTGAGATACTATCTGCTTATACTCCATAAAATACATTTTTCAGGCAGATACCTATGCATTATTTCAGTTGTTCCTCCTTTAGGATAAGCTGACCTCTGAAAGTAATTTTATTCATGTTTCTATGATCTACAAATTCTGGAATATAGGTTAACTATCTTATTTGCAGTAACAAGAGGGTCTGTAACCTTCTGAGGTTATTCATTTTCATAAGTCTGCCTTGAACAACTCCGGTGTTGTTTGATTTTAATCTGTGATCTGCAAAAGCTGATCTCCTTTCTGCAAAGTTCAACAGCAGACGGACAAGTAGGACTTGCCTTTGAAAGGGAAAAAAAAAATCCCATAAAAACTAGCCCCATTCATCCAGCCAAGACTTGTCTTTTACTTCTCTACTTCTGTGTGTGCTAAAACATTGTAACATTGCTGAAGGAATCAAGGGCGGTCTAGAATGTTTTCTGTACAAAAAGAAAACTGCATGAACAAAACTCTAAACAAAGTTATATCTCTGTCTTTGAATTCTTAGCTATAGATCACTGTTTTGTAGATAAACCTGGATCAGGTCTTTCAACAAACCTCCTCTCTCTGCTTGGTATTTCCCAGCTGTACAACAAAACCTAAATTCTCGTCTCTCCTCTCAGTACGACGTACCCCGGGCACATGAGGGCAACAACAGCGCTCTGAGCTTCACCACCATTGTCTCCACATCCAAAGGGAATAGCTACAGCACATATGTGGATCTTGAGGGAGTGAAATCACTGTAGAAAGAAGCAACTGAGATGAAGGAACAGCCAGAAATACATGTGTTGGAGTTCTCAAGATGACTGATGGACAGGGAAACTCTGGTTCAAAGGGCTATTGTACAAGTGTCCATAATTTT
Source organism: Apaloderma vittatum (assembly GCF_000703405.1). Lineage (NCBI taxonomy): Eukaryota > Metazoa > Chordata > Aves > Trogoniformes > Trogonidae > Apaloderma > Apaloderma vittatum. The sequence continues at coordinate 31,390 of NW_009710740.1, read as the reverse complement.
TTCTACCTTCTGTCAATGCTATGTCAATCAATACAGCCCCAAATACTAACCCTTTGGGAAAAAAAAACAAACCAAACAGGAAGATGACACTGAGGAAGAGAAGGGGCTGCAGAGATAGGAGCCCAAAACTCTGCATAGTTTACTAAATAAAAGCATCTATATGAATGTACAGATTACTTGAGTAGAAAAAAATTAAGAGTTCATTTCATGCAATATGGGATTATTAACACTATCAAGAAAAAACATTTGTCTATGATTTGAGTAAAGTTTTCTGCTTAAAGTGTTAATTTATATAGTTTTAAATAGCCTGTTACATTGTATTAGCATCACTGATGCACTGACTGGGTCCAATCTCACCTGCTTTCTTTCCTTATCTTAGAGGAAAAATATCTGAAAGATATTAGGAAGCCCAGAGCTCCCAGACTGCAGTAACTGGTGGAATTCATATGTTCTTCAATTTTTCAGGAGTCAGAAAGTCAAGGTGAATCAAATCATAACTTTTTTATTTTATTTTTTTTCTCTTCACATGTAGTTTAAAAATAAATCTAGAAAATACAGAACATTTGGCACTGATCGTCATCCTGACAGAAGTCCTTTCCTCTCTTGGGCATGCTCTCATACCATCCTAATTACTACAATCAATTTAGCACCTTCCAGTGGAGCATTAAGTGGCATAGCTCACATCAGCTTTAACACAAAAAGGAGAAATACATTAAGAAAACAGAGAATTCAGTACTCTAAAATCCTTATAACCTTATATCTCTGTACATAAAGCAGGGTCAGACATGTTGAAAAATATCAGGCTTTTTCTCCTTTCAATTTTTCCTCTTAACTTTTTAAGTTCTCTATAAGTTGTTTTTGATAACCCAATGAAACTAAGGAATCCATTGACTCTCACAGAAGAAAATATCATGTGACTATGTTAAAAGCAACAAAGGGAGTAAAGATATTCAAAAGCATTTTCATTGTACAATTCTGAATTTTTATGACCTTTCAAGAGGTGTATTTTCTACTGAAAAAAAAAAAAAACAAACCAAACCTGAGATAACAGTAAACCTGAGACTTTAGGAAAAGCAAATCTGAATCTGCTCAAACTTTCCAAATGACATGAAGTCAGCATGAATATCCATTTTGAAAATCACATGCATGGAAGCACTTCAGAAATAAAGATAGCATTGTTCTAGACATCCTGATAGAAATTTGGATTTACTTACCAAAAAAAAAGCAAACAATAACAGCAGCCAGTTAAGCACAAGAGCTCAGAACCATGCACCTTATATATACACTTTTAATATCTGCACAAGGACCTACTGGAAATAAAACTTGTCTATCAACTTTTAAACAAACTTTCAGCCTCATCTTACTTCACAACTGTGATTTAGAACAAGCATTCTAGGAAAACATCACTCCACGCTTCTGCTACGGATATATTTTTTCCTAGGCGCCTCCTGTTGCCTCTGCTGTTCTATCTTTGCAGAAAGCTGTAGGAATATTATTAGTTGGTTTTTGTTTTTTTAATGAAGCTATGAAATCCGATGGGCATATTGAATTACAGAAAAAAAAACCAAACAACAAACAAAACATTAAAACAAGAACATAGTCCTACAAGCTTCTTTAAGAGCTTGGAATGCAGAGGCAGCAGCTTCCATGTGCAAAGGCTGAAATATATATATATATATATATGTATGCATATATATCTATTTAAGCCTAGTAATTCAGTCCAAGCAGAACATAATGTATTTTCTATGTAGGAAGTAAAATAAACCCCACGAAAGTAAAACCTGCTCAATATGGTCATGGAATAGCCAAGTATAGTCCTAAAATTTCTGCACAGTAACAAAGAGGAAACAAAGCTTTCAAAGTAAAACGAGAAACAACTTTAACAGATTACTTCCTATACCTTTAAAACCACACAGTGCTACAATAAGAACAACAATATCAAATCAATAACTAGGTCTGGTAAGACCATCCATCAAATTTTATAAGAATATCTTTTATGTCCTCAGTGAAGAGCAGTTTTAAATTTTCAAAGTTTTATTGCCTTGTGTCATAACTGTTCTGTTACCTCCACCTTTTCTGTTTATATTTGGTAATAGAAAGAAGGGTATTAGATGAGATAGATACATGTATATGTTTGCATAAAACATCTTCTTATTCACTTATCTAAATGAAATAAAACATAAAAAAGAGACTAATCTATGACAAACTAGTCCTAAAGGTTTTAGGCCTTGCACAATACTCATTATTATAGTATTATTTACTATTATTTTCCTATTATTTACTATTAAATTAATTTTTTTGTGGTTTTGCCATTTTTATTATTACTATATAGTCTCAACAGACTGCCTAATACAGTAAAAACTCAAACCATATCATCTTCACAAAATTCTGTTATTCAAGTTAATAGGGCTATGAATGGTTAGCTATATTGCTCATAAGTTTGAGTGCAAATATTATGAAAAATCTAAATTTAGACAGACCCCATATGTAATGAGACATTTATACCAATTAGGAATTCCAAAGAAAAAAATATTGGGGTCCAGTCTTCCTAGTAAGAAAAAAAACTGGAGACAGAATAAAGGGGTGATTTTCCTTTTTTGATCCCAGGTGTTGCTGCAAATTCCAGTAGAATAAATTAGTAATTTATTTTCATTTTAAGTCAGGAAGGGGAATAAGCATGGTGGTCTTCTGGTTAAGCTACTGGCTGGGAAGATAGGAAGTCTAATTGTACTATATTCCTACTATGGGAAAAATAACTCTGCGTGATCTGAAAAGACAATAAGCACTCAGAAATCATTAAAGGACATGGATAACTTCAGACTTGCTAGAACAACCAGACTTTTTTTTTTTTTCTTTGTTTCTTATGTACTTTTTGATGTCCCGAGAGCACCAGGGATTTCCTTGTGCTGGATTCTCCTAGAGTCCAATTTCAGCTCCCTTTTTCATATTTCCAAACAAATAATAGGAAGAAGAGTTGCTGCACCAGCTGTACTGCAAATTACTTATAATCCATGAGAAATTTCAAGCAAATTTACTTTCTCTTTGTACTTGAGATATATAAAAAGCAAGAAAGCCAGGCTATGCAATCACTAGCTAGTCCCTTTTCTTGTGCGCTCATCGTCACATGGAAATTTCTCGGTTTCTCCCCGTTTCTCACCTAAAGCTTCTTGTTCCCACTGAAACGTGTCGCTGGGAGAGAAATCACATGATATTTCACATTCTCGGGTTGAAATGTGATATGAGGATTTTCATTAGTGTCAATGAGACCACTTTTTTATATACAAATACTGCATTTTCTGCTTCCATCTTCCGAAATGCTAGCTTATTGACTTGGTGCAAATCAATGACAAAAAGCACAAAGTTTCATGTTTCCTCCACAAAAAACTTACAGCTCAGGTTACACAGCACATAGAGCTTCTTGGCCATAGCATTATTTAATACCAGAAAATAGAATTTTGGAAATACATTTGCTTTCCTCTTTCATCGATACTAACAGGAGTTTGTTAAAGCAAAGCATTAGAGAGCTTGCACCGAACATTTCCTTTCTCCTGATTCAACTTTTAATGCAAAGTGAACTGTTCATTTTTGTACATTATAATCCAACAAAGGTGTTATAATTGAGCGCATTGTGCACGTGTGTGGTGGGGTAATGAGGAGTGTGCTTGCGTCTACGTATATTTAAAGGAGAGACGAGAAGATTTCTAGTGAAAGGCTCTGTAGATAAATGGTGGTTAGCAGAAGAAAATTGGTTATTCAACAAAGTGGTGTGTAATTTATTTTACTTCATTAGATGCCGAATTCTTCAAACACTGGTAGGAATTAGAATGCTTTGAAACTAATTATTTTAAGTACGTTTAATCATAGTTTTGAAGTTACTTTCAACACAGCATGCTCTTTTAGATTAAATTATATCTTTCTGCCATTCCACTGCAACTACCCAGTTCAAGGGCAGAAAAGCAACAAAAAATACCTATTAAATGTTATAAGTAAACATATCAGTAGTTGTACCCTGTTTTTCAAAAATATTTCCATAACCTATTACTGCTACAAGTGTATGAGTTCCTGCAGAAACCTGAGTGCAATTTTGAATCCATAAGCATTATCATAAAATTAAATAACTATGTTATTATGTATCGTACAAATGATTGCAAGCAGAGCAGTAAAATAGCAGGGAACACAAAGATGAACAAAAAATTCACTTGCAAGGTGCTGGAGCAAAGATTAAAGGAATTTAATGCACTCTCTCACCTTTGCTCCCTTGTACATACGGTACTGCTAATTCAAGCACTCAGTTACATGGTGTTTCTCTCTATCATGACAAATGATTGCTAAAAGGATTTCTGGTTTGGGCTCACTTGGAACAAAGCTTTCCGTTCATGGATGTAAAAAAAAAGGCAGAGAATCATGAATCTCCTCCCTCATCATAGTCTTGACTTGGATGAGTTGCAGATTGAACTCTGTGTGGACACCAGTGACCTGAAATTTTATCAGTCTGATGACAGGATGCAAATGTAGCTTCACACAAATTTACTGATCTCAGCGATTTCCAATCGCCTTTCCTATTATTAAATGTGCATGTCGTACTTCAGTGATTCAACTGGAGTTTAATTGGTTCTGGATAAAACGCTAGGTGAAGAGAAAGACTAGGTTTATACACTTCACTCTGACTACTTTTTCCACTTTTCCCTTGTTATTTAAAGCACCAATAAAATAGTGCAGCCATATGCATTACATTGTCCCATCACCTCACAGAAAACTAACATGCTGACAGAGAGAAGAGGGTATAAGCTTCTCCTCTTCATTAGGTTGATAAACTCCGCATACCTTGTAAAAGTAAATGGCAAAACTACCTCACAGTATAAATTCACATATTTCATGGTATAATATTATACATTTCCATCTATACAACATGGGCATTTTAGTGCACTTGGCTGAAGGGTTGCGAAGGTTCCCTCAGTAAGAGTTATTTAGTAATGCTTTGTAAAGAAACCCATAGAGCTTCAAATAAACAAAGAGGTCCCACAGACACAGAAAGCCAGAGGTGAATATCTGTTGGGTAACTTGTCTTAGTTTCATAACTGGAAACAGTAAAAAAGAAAAAAAAAAAAAAAAGCTGTTTATGTGGATCACCAGAACAAAAATATTTCCAAAAGCAAGAAAGTGGAAGCAGCTAAGTGTGACCCGGAGACAGAGTCCTGTGAGGGCAGCTAGAAATGTCCAGATAAAAAGTAGGTTAAAGAGGTAAAATGAGAAGAAATGGCTTAGCTGATCAAATACAAGGTCTTCTTAACAGGGGTGCAGTGGTCTACAAATAGTGAGATACCAAAGGGAAACAAAAGAGCATGTACCCAGTATCGCAGGAGCATATAGAGAGAAGGAGAATGAGAAAACATCTCTTCCTCTGTCAGCTCAAGAGCACAACATCCAACAAATAATTGCAGGCTATCCCCAAAATGTCACCCAACTTAAAAAAAAAAACAAACAAAACAACAAAAAACTTACTGGCACAAAGCAGTGTTTCTACTTGTTCCTTTTCTTTCTTTCTTAATAGCATATTCCATTAGCTCTGAACTTGTGAGAAACAGTAACTGAAGATGAAAAAAACCCAACCAAAATCTCTTTCGTTATCATTTACCTAAAACTTCAAATCAGCAGTGAGTGAAACACAACCCTACCAAAGTGAGCATTTTTTATCCATTAAGACGGATAGTTATAAACTGACAAGGTTCTCCTAATCAAGCTTCCCAGAACTATCACAGAAGCAGCAGACCACAGAAACTGCAAATATTTGGCAGCATTTATTTTGCCATGATCCAAAGGCTTCAGCACATACATAGTTTGAAGTGTTAGGGAAAATAAAAAAATAAAATTAAACACAACCATAAGCAAGTTAAAAACAACAACCAATCAAACAAAATCCACACAATTTAGCTGCCTATATCAACAGAGAAAGACTCATGAAATATTATCAGGTACCATTTCATACATGCTTACTTGGTGACATTTATTAACTTCAACTGGTCGGCCAACCAGTTCAACTCTACTTTTTCTACAAAGAACTTTCATCAGAAAAATCCCACATCCTTGCTCATCCTGGCTGTTATTCTCTACCATCATGCTCAGTTTATCTTTGAACTTCCAGATCACCAGGATCTGGAATAATGTCTTAATCTGTTTCACACAGGATACTGATCAACAGTTATGAGCTTCCCAAACATAATGAAAGTCCCACTACATAATTTAACTTGGATAATTTCTAGGTAAACTGAAAAACTCCATAATATTTGAATCAGAATGCTAGGGTCTGGAAAAAACCTCGAAAGTCCAACCCCCCTGCCAGAGCAGGGTCACCCAGGGCAGCCACACAGGAACGTGTCCAAGTGGGTTTGAAAGTCTCCAGAGCAGGAGACTCCACACCCTCTTTGGGCAGCCTGGGCCAGGGCTCCGGCACCCGCACAGCCAACAAGTTTCTCCTCATGCTGAGGTGGAACTTGCCATGTTCTAACTTAAACCCATTATTCCTTGTTCTATTGCTGGGCACCACTGAGAAGAGATTGTCCCCTTCCCCTTGACCCCCACCCCTCAGGTATTTCTCTACGTTAACAAGGTCCCCTCTCAGCCGTCTCCTTTCCAGGCTGAACAGCCCCAGGTCTCTCAGTCTCTCTTCACAGCAGAGATGTTCAGTCCCTTGATCCCCCTCGTAGCTCTCTCCAGTAGGTGCCTGTCTCTCTGGAACTGGGGAGCCCCAAACTGGACACAGAATTCCAGGGGTGGCCTCACCAGGGCAGAGCAGAGGGGGAGGAGAACCTCTCTCGACCTACTAGATACTCCCTTTCTAATACACCCCAGGATCCCACTGGCCCTCTTGGCCACAAGGGCCCATTGCTGTCCCATGGACAACTCCCTGCCCACTGGGACTCCAAGGTCTTTCTCCACGGGGCTGCTTTCCAGCAGGATGTCCCCTAATCTGTCATGGTGTCTGGTGTTATTCCTCCCCAGAGCAGGACTCTACATTTGTCCTTATTGAACTTTATTAGCATCCTCAAGGCTGAAGAAGAGGCTGTATTTGGTTTGCGTGGCAAAGTTTTGGTAGTGGAGGGAAAGGAGGGGTGGTTTCTGCAAGTAGCTGCTAGAAGCTTCCCCCATGCCCTACAGAGCCAATGTCAGATGGCTCCAAGGCTGATCCAGTGTTGGCCAAGGCTGAGCCCACCAAGACTTGCGGTGTCACCTCTGGGTGAACACACAATATGCAGAATGTCTCCTTTAATGGAATAAGGAAAAAAATTAGTCACGATTCACCCATAGATATTTGAGGTTGCACAAGATTCAGAAAAGAGTGACCAAATATTGTAATATGACCAAGTATTGTTATATGAAATTTAGCCTGCGTTGTGGTAAATAAGTCTAAGCTTGATATTGGAACCACATCTTCAGAATTAAAATCAGTAAATCCTATATTCCTAAGGACATTTTCAAATAATTTAAATTACTATAATCTCTTCTTACATAACCTTTTTACTTAAAAGATCATGCCTTAGTGTTTTAATTAACTTCCGGCACATACATTCAGTGTAAGCAATCGTTCTGAATATATTAAAATTATTTTTGGAATAAGATGGAAGAATAAAAGCACAGAACCCAAAATAATATGTTTTAGTTATTTGAATTCTTACATTTTTTTCCATGATTCTTGTAGCAAGATACAGCAACAACAAATTCGAAAAGAGGAGGGAAACAAAAATAAAAAATAAAATACAGCTCTTCAGCATTATTAATTCCCTGAAATTACAGTTTAATAGCCACTAGTTTAAGAGATCCTTACCAACTGACAGAATAAAACGCAATAGGATACCTCTCTGCCACAAATATCAAAATCAAATTGTTAAATAAAAAGTGATGTGAAGTCTGTTTGTTGTGTGTTATATAATTAGGAATATGATTTTAATAAGATTCTAATTCTTAAGCCTCTGATCCTACTATTCTGAAATAGTAATATACCATTTTTATTGCTTCCATGCTCTGTTTTCAAAGCAGCAATATTCATGTAAAATATGCCACACTGTACATATCTGCATTATATGAGTTTCTAGTTTATTGGACTTTTTAAAATAATTTTATTTTTGTTAACTGCTTCATCTTTACATTTTAGAAAACCAGCTTCTCAAATATACGAGAGCTTGCAAACTCAATTTTGTAACTTAAAAATATCTACACTAGATAATGAAAACCTGCATATGGTGCTGTAATTACTTTCCTTATTGCAAATACAGATTTGCAATATTGCAAACAAACTGCAACGCTCCTAATACAATTCCAGAGACAAAGAGGAAGAGGAGTAACCCATGGTCCTTTTTTTTCGATTGTCATGGACAGCCAGAGAGATGACAACATATAAACAATGTGAAAAGGGTTTTAACAATTGGGGTAATTTTCAATGTACATATGTCAATGTGTGTAAAAATAAAAATAAAAGTAACCCTGGTGATTCTTCTAAAACCATATTTAGCACTCCCTATAATTATGATCAGCATTAATAACAATAATTCAATCTGTTTGCACACATGCACACTTATTCTGAACTGGAACTTCTTTTTAATTCATTATCTTTTTTGAAACATTCTTCAATATTTTAGAGATCCCAAGTTTTCCTATTTCATACACCAATCAGCAATGTTATATCTAGAGGTTTAATTTCTCACCATAACTATAACGGACTGCTAGTCTGATAAAACAACGTTGCAGAGAATTGTCAACAGTCAAATAAAAGCAGCAAACAATTTGCAAGTTTTTAGAAAAATATACAGAGAAGAGGGAAGAAGGGTTACACATTTAAACTCTTAATATTTTTTTAGATTTTTTTTTGTCTATCATGTAGATTTATATTCCAGTTGTCTAAGAGCTCTACAAGAGGGCTACCCAGGAAAAAACATGCTTGGAAACTTGTGAGTTTCAGTCCCACATTAACTTCAAGACTGTGATCTTCCTAAGGTCCAAAGGATCATAATCTAAATTCGCTTTGGTAATTAAAATATACAAAAAATATTTTAGAGACATATTATCCTACGGTAACCACTCCAGGTAGTTTAGAATCTGGCTTAATTTATAACAGTGATGTTCTAACTATCACTGTAATGACAAAAGTGAAGATGGAAATAACAACCAGCAAAAAACGAATAAACGTGGCAGTGTTAACGGAAGACTTAACAAAAACAATATTATATGTGGTGAAATAGTAATGGTATATATTTAATTACTATCATCACAAAACACAGCACTAAGAAAGTTAAGAAAAAAGTACATATAAAGAACAGTGGCACGACACAGTAACAAACTTAGGATAGCTCTGTGAAATAAGCACATTTTGAAAACTCCCACTGATGTGGCAGTTTTCAGAGGAAGTCCACAAAGCCAAAAGAATATAGCCCAATATGAAAATAATAAAACCCTCAGAAATATACCGTTAGAGGCTTATTAAAGACAACAGCTGTGAAAAAGATTGATTTAGTATCAAATATTCCATTAGATTGCTGTGTAAAAAAGAAGGGATAAAAACTATCCTTCTCTGAATTTAACATCTTGGGGGATGGCAAACTCATCATGCTCAGGCGCCTACAACAAACTGTTACAGGCTTGTTTTGGGTTTCGATTGAAAAACAGAGAGATTTGTGAGAAATCAGAAGACAACTAAATGCTTAAAATTTCTATTTCTATTAGGGCATCACAAAATCTTATCTTCAGTAGCACAAAAGAAGGGATCGTGGGTATGAAGCAGTGTTTAAGCCTACAAATATGTCCAACCTCCATCATCAGCGCTTTTGTGGAAGCTGAATTCACAACGAACTAAGATCCTCAATGGGACTAAGCCAACATGCAATCATGCTACTGAAAATTGGCTGAACCACACAACAGCCATCACTCACTCATTTTCAAGTATCCTATATAAATTGCCAGTTATTCCAGATGAAGGCTCTCACTACTTTACTTTTGCTCAATATAAACTTTGCTTGTAAAACAGGAGTTTAGTGGTTAAATCCAAAACCCCCTAAAGCCTGTAAAACATAAATAATATTAACTCATGTTATTAAATTATTATTGTCAAAGCTGATAGTATAATTAGGCAACAAGTAGCACAATTTATAAAGAGTGATAAGATGTTTTCATTCTCATACCTAGCTGTGACTCTGCAATGAAAGCATCAGCTGTCTAAGGTGAGACCATGGAGTAGACATGGCCAACAAGAAAAATCCAATTTGTTTGCCACGCTCATCAAAAAGAAATCAAAGTGGAAAAGATCAAGATCCCCTGGGAAAAGCAGATGGTTTATGGTAGTTCTCATCATGGGTTTTGCAGTATTTTTTCCAAAAAGGGGAAAATCAGAAATAAGCCAATCGCTACTGTTCATTCTCATTATCATTAGTTACACCGAGTTCAACTCTCACACGCAGAAAAAATGATAAAATACCCTTCATCGCAGAGAATCACTGCACTGCAGATTTATGAGGGCCCCATATTTCTATGGAAAACATCAAAAATACTTCACATACCAAAAAGTTAAAGTGCTGTCTACAATCCACTCACTTTAACAGATGGGCTGTTTGTAGTGCAGAAGAAGGGAAGGAAGGAGATGAATTACATCAAAGCACGAACCACAGCGTTCCTGTGACCAGCTGTTCGGTGATGCACGGAGCCCAGGATAACAGACACATCACTCCTGCTCAGGTTCTAGAATATTCAGTATTTTTCAGAACACACTTGCCACTGTTTCTGGGAAATTATTCTATAGGGAAAAGTCCCACAAGGAACTTCTGCTTTTCTGTTGTCAACAGTTCTCATGCATAGAAGAACATACAGTCCAACTCTTTCCATCCCTAACTGACCTATAGTTAATATCTAATACCTAGTCATAAGCCTTTTTAATGTACATATTCTAACAATTCATACATTTACGATCGATGATTTAAAGTAATTAGTTTACTCACTGCTCATTTTTAGGAGTAATGCAAAAAATAAATAGCATGTTATTTTTTTTAGACTCTGCAGTTTAGATGCAAAATATGTCTTAGCTAGTGATAGTTCTGCTGATTCCAAGAGCTGCATCCACACCAAAAACCATCTGCACATCCTATAAATCACTTCCATGATTCTAACGTACTCTATCACACAGAAGGAACTTCAGGAGTCTGCTTCAGCCTCTTTATTCATTTCATGGGCTATAAACACACACGCCCTAATTTCCCCAAGGTGGAATAGGAAGAGGTACCTGCAGAAGAGGCTCAAAACCACCTAAAAAGACTTCAGGTCAAATGTCTACTGAAAGGAGAAAATTCAGAGGTGTCGAGTATCTGGAGTAAGCATCATTTGTGGAACAAAAATAAAGTTTTGTGACATTATAAGCAGAGATGGAGGAAGCAGGTGTCTAGGGCAAAAGAACTTTATTCTTGGCAAATGCAAGCCACCTTGCGAACGCTCCATAAATAACCTCAGGCAAGAGACAGACCAGCACAGTTGTACTGAAAATAACATTTCCAGAGCCCTGACATCCTTTGATAATTTAGGAACTATCCAATTTTATTTCTGGGACTGCCTTAAAGTCCTCTAAAACTTATTCATTCTATGAAATATAACAGCCTGCGACATATCTCTGCAAATCTCAGTAAGCCACAACTTGATATAACACAACCTGAATTAGGTGTTAGTCCTTCTGAGCACTGAGAAATGCTCTAAAAGAAACCTTCAGAGTTTGCTCCTTCTGGTAACATTCATGTTTTTTGCATGGGCATAACTTCCTATAGCTTGAGAAGTTCATTTTTACATAGATCATTAACTGAGAAATTCAGCATTGTTGCAATATTTCTTAAGCTACTTGACATCTCACCACATAAGCTGATAAATCACTCAAAGTCACACTTATGAAAGCAACTATGATTTAAAATTACATGTCCAAGAATGTTGTGTCATAGCTACCATAATAACAAAGGCAGATTTGTTGGTCCAAAGCTGGTGGGTTTTTTGAAAGTACAGCCTCAAAGTACAAAGTAGCTTTAGGTCACTCTCCATGCTTTCCATATCATGCTGCATGCTGCAGACTTTAAAAAAATTAAAATGCTTTAAAATATTAGTTTAAAGAAAGGCCTACGATGTTATTTGTTCTATGCAGATCCTGTTACAGAACAAACAGCCCACGACAGCTCTTTCTTCAGTTTTTACCTTACCTCATTAATGAGAAAAGTTCAACTAATTGGAAAGTCAAACTTGCCACTTATCTTGCTTTACCTATTGCCTTTCTAATTAGTTTCTAGATTTTCACAGCATTTCTGTTTGCATTACTTAAAATGGCAAAATGATGTCTGTGATTGGACAAGTGTCTGTCTTAGTATACCGTATGGTGTGGTATCTGATAGTTTGACAATATTTAACACAAAAAGACCTGTTAATTTCTGCAAATCTCCTGTTGTCCAAGACCTTGATTAGGCAAAATGCTTCTGAGAAACTCAGCTATCTAATTAGCCCATTTGATTATATGAAATAAAACTGAGTCTCCAAAACTATTAAATCACCATGTACTTTTCCATCACATTTGCTGTTAAGTAGAGAAAACCTGAACGCTTCTGAAAGGAGACTCCTGTCACATGAGGAATAGAGATCGAAGCCTTGGACACCTCTACTTTCAGCTCTATGCTTCCACCTGACAGAGAGGGCCAGAAAAGCATCTCATAAAATTGGAAAAGACCTCTAAGATCTTCAAGTCCAGCCATCAGCCCAACACTACCGTGGCTACTACACCATGTCCTGAAGGTGGCACATCTACACATTTTTTTAAGACCTCCAGGGATGGTGACTCCATCACTTCCATGGGCAGCCTGTTGCAATGCTTCACCACTCTTTCAATAAAGGAATTTTCCCTAATATCCATTCTAGACCTCACCTGGCACAACTTGAGGCTGTTTGCTCTTGTCCTGTTCACCTGTTACTTGGGAGAAGAGACTGATCCCCCCTCATCACAACCTCCTTTCAGGTAAAGAGCAGCAAGGTCTTGATCCCACCTCGCTATAACCTCCTTTCAGGGAGCTGTAAAGAGCAGTAAGGCCTCCCCTCAGACTCCTTTTCTCCAGACTCACACGTGGACAGTATCTCATGGTTCTTCCATCTCACACACGGAAAACCTCCAGAAGTACCTGCAACCCTTCCTCTGTACCTCTCACTCCTGCTTGCTTTTTCTCATGGCAGATTTTCTCTGAAGGAGATACCAACATCTTATTAAGACTTGAATTTGTAACTTTTTTTAAAGCATAGCCTGAGTCTTTACCATGCTCAGGAAGCATTTTGTGCGTGGCATCCTACTGTGTGAGTTCCATGATGACTGGAACTCAAGGCACTAATCATTTAGTCACAGCAAGGTTTTATCGCTTCACCTCATCTGCTTAGCAACGACATAACACCCCAGGAAAACCCATTCACATGACGGAATATTTCCTTTCTTTAACAGAACAGAGATAAACAATGGTGTGCTCCTCATAAAGCCATTTTGCTCGTCCATATTAAAATTCTTTTGAACTCCCTTCTACTCATGACTAGTTTCACTATTTTTCAATTAATTTGGGAAGACTAGCAACTCATTTTACACGTAATTATTTCTATAATGCTAACAAAAGCAAATTAAGTTAATATATTAAAAATTAACATACGATGGTCCACATTAAAGGGGTTTTTTTCTTTCAAAAAAGTACACACATATTAATGAAATCTAAGGAATGTGCCTAACGCTGCAAATGAAACTAGGCAAAATGGAGAGAACACACATCAAATCTGCAAACTTATGTTCCCCATCATCGCATCCCATTAAAGAGCTAACTGTAACTTAATTACTCTTTCTCGTTTTTCTTCCAAGCATATACTTCTTATTTTGATCCCTTGTTTCTTGGCAGTAATGTCTTACAGAAATAGCCTAGAATTAAAGCACTGTGCTCATTGCTGTAAGTTTTCAATTCCTTCCCTGATATCCTTTTCCCAACATCACAACGAAACCGCCCGAAAATCTAATTTCAAGAGTAATTAGCAAATTGTATTAAAACCAAATTAAACCGATTCACCCTGATTTGTCAATATTATTCGGCTGTCAGCCAAAGGTCACTCAACAATAATAAACTGTGTAGCATCAGCACAAACTTGTCATGTTGTATTTGAGCACTGCCACTGATGGCTGTGAACACCGACGTAGATATGCTCTCTGGATACTCACCACTCCAGTCTAGTGCCATTTTCTTACTAACAGAAAAATCAATTCTAAGAAAAAAAAAATACCAAAATGCTTGGCTGGAATCAATCTCTGTATAGATTTGGATTTGACCTCATTCTTTTCAGTTCTGTGAAGATGCAAAGCAATTCTCCAAGTGTCCACCTAAGGTTAATAAGTTGTACTGCAGGACTTATCACAACATCTTTCTTCCAAGATATTATTCAGTCGAACATGAGTGCTGCCTCCACATTTTTTAAATCAACTTATTAAATAGCACCAAGTTACTAAACATTATATGAAAAAGAATAGGTTAAAAAGATAATCATATACACACTTTAAGACCAGAGTATTCTTCCTTTAGGATAAAATGACAAAGCAAAATATATATCCGAGGGCTTAGCATCTCTTTAGAGACGAGTAGAAGTAGCAGTTTAGGTTCTAAATAAAGAAAATGGTCATTAAATCAGCAAAAAAAGGAGAGACCATTCATTTGTAACTTGGCCACTAATCAATAAACCAGGAGATTAAAATAGGATAATCAGGTAGGACATTTAAAATGAACAACAATAATTACAATTTCATAACATATCTAATTAATTTCAGAAACCCATTGTTGCAGGCAAGCTCAAATGTATGAGTGGGTTTTAGTAAGTCTTTAGCAAAATGAGTGGATTACAGGTCCACTGATGTCTACTAAAACACTGATTCAGATGCTAATTTCAGCTCAGGTAGTTTCTAAATCAGAGCTGTGTAGGATATCGTTGGAGGATGTCGAAGGGAAAGGCTCACTCCATGTCTTCCTTGTTCTTTGCCCTCAGTGCTAACCATCTGCTACAGGCAGGGATCAAGGACAAGCGAGATAAAAGGTCTTCTGCTCTGGCCCAGAATGTGTCAACTCATCTTAGCTGCTAGGGTTTTTTTGTTTGTTTGGGGTTTTTTTTGTGGTTTTGGTGTGGGTTTTTTTTCCAAAATCCCACTGCTCTCTTTGTGTTTTTTCCTCAATTATGTATTTTTTTTTCCTTTTAAAAATAGAAGAAAAATAATTACTGAGCCCTTTGTCTTCTAAAAGCCAGCAAGACACACAACAAATAGTTTGCATGTTTATCTCTTTTCTTTTAAAATAAATAAATCTTCTTGCTCAGGTTTTGGTTTTACCTGACCAAGTTAGCTGATGAGCAAATATTTTCTGCCTAATTTCACTTGTGAGTACACTCTTAAGTATTTTCCAGATGTTGTTGTCAATTTTCAAGCACAGGATGGCTCACCTCTGTGGGACACTCCTGGCTCACGTACTGGTGTACACAAATAGAGAGATTTTATAATTTTCCAAATATAATTCTGATGTTTTTCCTAACTAGGAACCAAGGTTTCAAGAGCAAAGGTGACAAACTTGCAATACAAAGTCACCAACAATCCATTTTTTTCTTTGGAGTGAAACAAATTACTATATGAACTAAATACATTTTTGTTTCAAGAGAATACAACAATCAAAATGCAAAGCACTATGTAAATTTTTAATATCATACAATTTCAGTACTTTGTTAGTGTGATTAAATTCTCTAGTTAAGATGGAAAAATAATTATCCATCAATCCCAGGAAAGTGCTTTTTTCTGCATGCATACTCCTGTGACAAAGTATTTCATTTAATTTTGGAAAAGATTACCATGTACCAGAAAAGTGATATAAGACGCAGTAAATCAACTTATGAGCAACACTGACTTTTTTTCCCCCCTACTATTTTCTTTATTTTATTTCATTTTAGTCTTGTAGTGACAGCTTTTTTTAATGAAATTGTGTTATTTGAACATCCAAGAAACAACACCTGGCACTTAGAATTTTGTATTACTTGTGAATTCATTTGAAAATAACGATGATTTGATTCATGGGCATCAAGTGGAAAGTACTAGTCATAATATGACAGTGAAAACTGTTTAACTAGAGGAACAGAGTTGTAATGTATGAGTCCAAAGCTGAGGTGTGGTGCAGATTCATCTTTCCAGATGTCTCTTTATAGAGAAAAATCTACAGACAAACAATTTGGGAACTTCTGCATTTTAAGTTTGCATCTCTGTTGGATCCCTTATTGCACTTGGTTCATACCATGGCGTGGTCTTCAGGTATATGGACTGGACTCACTACAGATAAAACTAAATCAAGTATGTGATTTAGAAGCTCATGCTCTATAATCCAGACTAGACCTAGGTCATCAAAAACCCTTTTGAAATGGGTGTGATGCAGCACCAACTCCATTGTCCTACCAACATACTCTTTTTTCTACAAGTTCGCTCCTACCACACAACTTTCCACCAAGTTTTTCTCAGCTCTGAAACCAGAGTCTTACTTTAGAGTAATACGATTTTTTTTTTTTGCGATCAGCTTGGTAAAACTGTTGCCAAGAGAAGACTGTACTATCACATTTTTGGTACCATGACTTTGTCACTTCAAAGGCACAAGGGAATCCTTTGGGTTTCATGCAAAGTTATCATCATTTTTTCCAGTTATTGAGATTGGCAAGATAGCACTTTGAGACCTTACCCTTCAAGTAACGCTGAAGTTGGTTTATACTACACAGAGCTACAACAAGAAGTTAACCCTCAGTCTATAGATAAGAATTTAATTTTAGAATTAAAATTAAAAGATGAGTTAACAAGTTAACCAAAAATGTGATAAATTATTACCCCAGTGCTCAATAAATAAGTGTATGCTGCTTATGACCAACTTAACATACACACTTCTTCAAAAACATTCCAGAATTAGCAAATGGAGAAAAACAAATAAAGTAATAATATGAAAATAAAATTATATTATTTCACCATTGCCGAATTTTTACTTGATTCTAGTGTTTGCTTGCTGATAACTTGTTTTATCTTCCCATTCTTGCTCTCATTCCTCTTCCATGATCTCTCAATTTGTGATTACCCTTAAGGTTCGATTCAACATCCCCTTTTCCACTGACTCTTTCTCCAACTTTTGGGGAATTTAGAGATAATGAAGGAAAACAGACAACCTATCAGTACCAAAGGAAGCAGAGGAACTAAAGTGACTAAAGAGAGAAAAGTCTCCCTTAGACCTTTAACTTAAAAGTTCTTTCAAAGAATGTACGTTTAGTGATACCAGTGTGGATGCTTTCTATACTGGGGAGAAGGAAATTGAGGGAAATCAAAGAATAAAAAACAGTGGAAGAGAAAGAATAGGAGATTTAATAGAAAGGGGGGGGAAAAAGCCCCAAAAAACATCAAGGCAAAAAAGTAAGTAATATAAATCATGTTTTCAAAAACAAGAAGGAAAAAAAAAAGCAGGAAGCAAAATAAGATATTACAGTGAAGAACTCAGCTAAGCATTTCATTTAAAATGTGAAATACATACAAATAATAAAGCGTGTATCCTGATCTTCAAACTGTTTCAAAAAACCCCCAAAACTATCAAAGCAACCTTGAACAAGTTACGAGTTGCACTTGTGAAATCTGAAGCTTCATTTTGAAGACTAAGCAAAGACAAAAGCAAAATTTGTTGAAATGCATTACTTGTCCGCTACTTCTGAAACACTGTAATTGTGCTTACTCTGTATTCCTCCATGCAACATTGAATTCATCAGGCTGCTGCCAGGTTTTCATTCCATATTGTATATTATTGAAGTGTAAAACTGCTGAATGTGTTCCAGTGCGATTTCAATCATATTACAGAAGATGTTCCAAGCTGATGTAATCAAATGCTTTTAATTATGGCAATCAAATGCATTATCAGTTTACTATTGCTAACCCACAGTCGGTACACAAAACCAAGCCTTAGCTACAGCCTGGAATAGCAGGGTCTGCTATTTATGCATGACTCAGTTCGACCTTATGGCAAAATTCCTCTTGCAGTTTTAGTGCAAATATTTTCACAGAATCACAAAATACCAGGTTGGGAGGGACCTCAAGGATCATCTGGTCCAACCTTTCTTGGCAAAAGCTCGGTCTAGACAAAATGGCCCAGCATCCCATCCAGCTGAATCCTACGTGTCCAGTGGGGAGAATATTCCAATGGCTGATTGTTCTCACTGTGACAAATTTTCCTCTTGTGCCCAATCAGAATCTCCCAAGGAGTAATTTGTACCCAGTACCCCTTGTCTCCTCCATCCTTGTAAAAAGGGTGTCTCCATCTTCTTTGTAGCCACTCTTTTAACATTGAAACATGGTGATAAAGTGTCCGCTAAGGCTTCTTTTCCCAAGGCTGAACAAACTCAATTTTCTCAGCCTTTCCCCTCACGTGACAGTCTTCCCAGTCTTCTGATCATCCTTGTCGTCCTTCTCTGGACCCTCTCCAGCCTCTCCACATCTATTTTGTGTAGCAGGGACCAAAACTGAACACAGCATTCCAGGTGTGGCCTGTAGAGTGGGATAATGACTTCGTTACCTCTGCTGGTGATGCCCTTGTTGATGCAACCCAGCATCCCCTTGGCTTTCTTTGCTGCAGCAGCACAACAATCACCCATATTGAGCTGGTTGTCTACCAGCACCCCCAGGTCCCTTTCCACAAAGCTGCTCCCCAAGCAGATCCTAGCTTTTGCTGCTCTCTTAGATTATGTTTTACCAGGTGCAAGACCTCACACTTGCCCTTGTTGAACTTCATAAGGTTCTTGTTATCCCATTCTGCCAGCCTATCCAGGTCTTCCGGCAGGCTGGCTCTCTCTTCCAAAGCATCCACTTCCTCACTTTGTTTGGTATCAACAGCGAACTTCATCAGGGTACACTTGATCCCACCATCCAGATTAGTTACAAAGACACTAAACAGTGTTGGGCCCAATATCAATCCCTGGGGACCTCACGTGTCACAGGTTTGAAAAGGAGCCATTTCCCAGCACCAGTTCCCCACCCACCACACAAACACTTGTCTAGACCATAACGCATCACTCTGTCTTGGAGGAGGCTGTGGGCAAGTGTATATCAAAAGTCTTGGGGAAATCCAAATAGACCATGTTCACCACTCACCCCACATCCACCGAGCACGTCACTTTGTAGTAGATGTTCAGGTTTGTCAAGCACAATTAGCCCTCGTGAATCCAAGCTGCTTCTTCCCGATCATTTCCTTCATTTGACTTGTGACAGTCCCCAGGAGGATTTGTTCCAGAACTTTCCCTGGCACTGAAGTAAAACTGATGGGCCTGTAACTTCCTGGGTCCTCCTCTAAGTCCTTCTTGTAGACTGAGGTGACATTAACCTCCTTCTAGTCTTCCGAGACATCCCCCAATCTCCACGACTTCTCAAAGATTACTGCCAGTGGTCACACAATGATGTCAACCAGCTCTCTTAACACCCTCGGGTGGGCAACATCTGGGCCCATGGATCTGTAGGGGTCAACTTCTGTTACACATCACACATTATCTCCGTGGGTCTGTGTTTGCATCGACCTCAGTTTTTGCTCCCAAGACCCGGGGCCCAACAGTGCTGCTAAAGACAGAGGTTCTGAAAGTGTTGAGAACTGCTGCCTTTTCAGTGTTCTTAGTGACTAATTTACCTCTCCTTTTGAAGAGTAGACCAGTATTTTCCTTCTGTTCCTGCTCATTGTTTATGTACCTGGGGAACCATTTCTTATAGTTTTTGACATCTCTGGTCAATTTCAATTTGACCCCAGTTCTTGCTTTTCTAACTGCATCTCCGTACGCCCTGGCAATGCCTTTGTAGTTCTCAATGGGTATTTGTCCAATTTTCCATCTCTGCTAAGTTCTCTTTTGGTTTTGAGCAGACTCAGAAGCTTGCAGTTTAGCCAAAGGTGTCTCTTACTGTGCCTATTCCCTTTACCTTTAAAGGGTATGGACTGGTTTTGTGCTACCAGGAAAGCATTCTTGAAAAACTCCCAGGATTTGCTGGCTCCTTTATCCTTCATGCAAGCTTCCCACAGAATTCCTCCTGAAGTTTGATCTTCTAGAATCTAAAACACTTGTCTTAGTCCTAACCTTTTGCATGCTCAGCACGATCACATATCTGCAATGAGGTGATCAGCGCAGCCAAGGCTCTCACTAAGTCATATATTGCAAAGCAGTTTTTCTTGGTTTGGGAGTAGCAAGTCCAGCAGTGCCTCGCTCCTGGCTGGCACCTCTGACGTTTGTATGAGGAAGCAGCCCTCTGTGCATTCCAGGAACTTGATGGATGACATGCGAGCTGCTGTATTGTTCTTCCAATACGTCTGAGTAGTTGAAGACTGCCATAAGAATACCACTCATAATAACCCGGTTCAGTTGGTGCAAAGCCCGCTTAAGTAACCCACGTGTTGCTTTATGGCCTTATCTTAGTTTGAAGGTCAGTGGCAGATGGATAGTTCAAGATCCCCCTTGGAGACAACCCCTCTGATCTTGACACAGAGGCTCTCAATAGGGCTTCCACAATTGCTGTGGCTGACTTCCAGACATTCACGGTTTTCCTCAACACAGAAGGTGATTCCTCCTCTTCCTTCCTGGCTGTCTTTACAAAACAGCCTACAGTCACTCAATCATAGGAGTTGACCCACCTGCATCTGTTATTCCTATGATATCATCACTTTCTGACTGGGTGCAGAGCTCCAATTCCTCCTGCTTGTTCCCCAGGCTGTGTGCATTGCTACATGCACACTTGAGGCGGTTGGTCTTCTGATACTCACTTTGGGAGGCAGCCAAGAAACATTTGTTACTGCTTTGGCTGGCCTGGCTTGTTCATCAGTTGTTTACAATGATGTGAGCGTTGCCCCCAAGTCCTTCAGTTTAAAACCCACCTCTCCAAGTTGACCAGCCTGCTGCCAAAAGTCCCCTTGCCTCTTCTAGCCAGGTGGATCTCACCTCTCCAGTCTCTCTTTATTAATTACATTAGAAAAAAAAAATACTGTAATGAAAAGGTACACTTTATAAAACTTTCATCCAAAAAAAAGATCATTTAATGGAAAATTTACAGAGCAACGTTATTTATTGCAAATTCCCATTAAGGACAGGGAGAAAGCATCCTTGGAGAGGACAGTGCCAAAACTTCTGAAGCGTATGCAGAGCCAGGCACCTCCTCACACTCTGGGCAAACCTTCAGTAGCTAAATCCACCCTGTCAAATCAAGCTGAGTTCAACTGATGTCCACATAAAGCCTAAAATATTCCTAAACCAAGGCTGACCAAAGAGATTGGGGAGTGCCCACCCTTGGAGATAGTGTGAGAGGACAAGGCCCTGAGCAAGTAATGTAACACTGAAGGGAGCCTTGCTTCGAGCACATTTGATCCAGAAAACATCCACTAGCTGCCTCCATCCAAAATTATTCTGTGATTCTGTATTAGTGTGGTAATAGCTGTGCATAAACTTCAATTCTATGTGCTAATGCTGAGGGGGAAAAAAAGCCTAATGTTTTTACGCTATTGAGAAGATAATTCACAGTGAGAAGGGAGTATTACACTTCTAAGAGAGTATTAAGTTTCCTTGTTAAGTACATTGAGTTTCATTATTTAAATAAATCATAATTTCTTACTAATCAGACAATCTCTGCAGAACAATACAACAAGAAGCTGCCACAGTTACATGAGTGAATCACTTTGAGGGGGTTGTGAGAGCTGTCATGATATTAGGAATTCTATTTAAGGAAATAATTATCCACGCACGATGAAAATGATCAATCACTTCAAAGTTAGTAACAAATGTGCAGCGTTATATGGCTCATTACTATCCATGATGCAGACAGACAAAACAGAAAGTTTCTTTGTCACTGAGAGTTACAATTACTGCAGTATGGTTTTGCTTGACTGAAGCAGAGAGGAGTTCTGCAGGAGAAGAAATCATCCTCATCTTTTATCCCAAAATAGTGTCAAGAGTCAGGACTCTTGTCCTATTGCAAGGCTATAAAAGGAAAAGCCTCATCACCTCTGACACAGAGTATCTGGCCGGGTTGTGAAGGTAACGCCCCCTCAGCCACCACGAAACAACAGACATGTCTGGCAGGACATCTCAAAACGTATGGATAACATAAGTACTGGAATATTCACAACAGGATAAGATCAGCACGCTCCTCTGCGTACCTAGTGCTGGGTAATTTTAGCCTTTCAAAGACAGGGATGGGATTCATTGACAATACTCGCATGACAGACTGAGTCATTGACAGGGACTCACTCATTGACAAAGATTTTCAAATGCCTTCCCCAACTCTGAAGTTGCAGAGTTTAGAGAATAACAGGGTCAAGAAGAGGAGGGAATTTACACAAATTGGGACAAATCTTGGGATACCGGCACCTGAATATAGAAAGAGCAAGGTTACTGGTGTCAGGAGCACCATTTATTTACCTTCTTAGCACAACCAAACTCCTTAAGAAATCTTGTTTTTACTAGTTACAGTTGTATTTGTCTGTAATGGCCCTGATTCATGATGTGAATTGTACTCAAATGATTCTTTTGATTATTTTTTTTTCCCACCTTGTGTGGGAATAGGTATGTAAATGCAGCTCCTGAACATACAGCACCTGTTCCAGATCCAGAACTAGTTTTCTCCATCAGACATCAGATTCCTGCTTTTCTTGAAGGAGATGGTTTTGTGGTGATTTTGTCCATTGCTGGCTGTATCTACATTAGTAAATAAGGGTAGTGTAAAAGCAACAGGATAAATTGAAACAAGTGCAAGATTTTACAAGGCTTGTGAAATCTTGAACGGAGTAGAGAAAAACTGTCAAAATCAGTCAGAAGAATTTTAAACCAGGATATTTGATGTTCAGTGGGTTTTTTTTTAAGCAATTAAAAATTATCCAAACAAAAATAAATATAACAGCAAGCTTTGAAGAGGAGGAAAAAAATGCTACATTGGACTAGTTAGCAATATCAAATCCTGCTGATACGTAAGCTTTTGAGTTTTGTTAACATCAGAAGAAACATATTCTCCTTATTACTTATGAGTTGGACGCTGGCAAACTACTAAAAGATGGATTAGAGCTTAGAACCGTCCATTGTAAACATCTTCAAAAAGACAAGTTCACCCTACAAAGCTCTAAAAGCCCAAACAAAAGCCCATTATAGATCCATGCTCCCAAGTTAGATTTGGATTTGTATGCTAGGAAAAATTAGTTATTGATTCTGGACTTTTATTCTTACTTGTGTAAGTAGGAGCGTTGCCACCACTGCTGCTAAAAATGTTACCTGATGTGTGCTTGTTGGAAAATAACAAAAGTAACGATGAAAGATAATAGTCAGATATTTTTACCAGCTCAATTGCTTAAGAAAGAATATGCATTTATATAGATTACCTCAAGAAGGTAGAGTTTTCATTGTTTTGTGCCAAAAAGGTCAACCATTTCAATTCAGAAATTTGGCATTTCTAAATTTATGATTTGGCCTTACTTAATTTCCAGGTGAGACTCTGCATCTCACAATGCTGTCTGCTGACGTACATTTCATGAAAAGCTTAGAACTAGATTATCTGACCACGTACTTGGCAAAGTTAAAACCAGAAATGTTTGGTTTTTATAAAATACCATAAGAAAAATTAAAGAGGAAAAGCAGTTTAATAAAGGATCACATAAATTAGAGCTTCTGCAACCACAAGACTATCTGCAACCCAGCAATAGAAGTTTCCAACTTACAAAAAAAATCACCATGAGACAAGAGCCAGAGATCAGCAGTGGAAAAAAATGAGCCCAATCTAGGCTTGTTTTCTTGAGCCAGTTTGACTATAAAGCATCTTTGACTTTAAATCACAGAAGAACAAGTCAGATAATATCTGAGAACTCATGACGAACATAATAGCTTATCTCTCAATATATTATTTGTATTTTGGTAGGCGAAAGCATAAGTCACTTATTTTTTGAGGCAAACTGCACTGAAGTGTAACAAGGAACAATCCAAACACATTTTGCTTGAGAAAATGTATATCTAATATATATTTCCAACTTTCAAATATTCTCCTCACAAGCTATTTCCCCCTAATGTTTGTCAACTTGCTATACATTAAACGGTCCCAATATTTGCAGATTGTCTCGGAAAACTCATTAATCAGCTCCTAAAAGCACCATGCCAATTAGTAGGGAAGGCACCTCCTGAAACGGAGCTCTGAACTAGGGTGGTGTTGTCTACTTCCTTCTGCAATAAACTGCTGTCATCATTACTTGTAACAGTGACCCAGTGTAGACATTTTACAGCACACTGGTAAAACATCAGGTTTTAAAATCTCTTAAAATCATCTCTTTAGGAAATGATTGCTTCAAGACTCAATTAGGAGTGAAAAAAAATATATACAGGTCCACTAAGTTAATATACAAGTACCACAAATTTAAAACTCAGTGTCTTTTTTTTTCTCCAAAATAGTAGTTAATATAAAGAGGAACTAAGATATCCCCATAAGATATCTCTTTAAATCTTGTTTTAACAAGCTGCATTGTCATGCAGGAGATTCATATGCAGCATATCAAAGGAAGAGTTTCTCAGAGTTGCTATTTGCCTGAGTTTCATTTGAAAATTAAGAAAAAAAAGCCCATAAAGACTTAAGGTAGATGATTTACTGCAAGATTTAATTCATTTCAATGAAAAGACTACAATTCCTTTGAAATCAAAGCAAAAATACTAATTAAAAAAACCTTAGTTCTGAAGAGAAATACAATCTTTGCAACACACAGACAGCTAAAATATCCACGGGTTACTTTTATTATTCACAATTAGAAGCAGCCTACACTACCACCACCAATTGCAAGAAAGCTTTTCTTTAAGAGGACATGTCCTTTCAGTTCCAACTAAGAATGTAAAAATATACTACTTTAACTTAAATACGTATTGCATCACCTCTAAAAATACAGTGGTATCTATATGTGTTACTGCACTGGAGACATTTTTAGCAATATAACCAGGCAGCATCCCAACAGCTCTTTCAAGAATTAACGGGAGGAAGAAAGCGGCAAAAATATCTATTTCACTTAGGTCAGGCAGCCTCACGTAGCATCGTGTGATTTCTACGGGCTGCCAGGCAACAACGCCCTGTCTGGCAATTCTTATCTCCGCTTTCTAAATTTCTGAAATTCAAGGCACAGAACTGCAGGAAATGTGCATTAATGAGCAGAGCACTCCCATTTGTGTACCTGCCTCCCCAATTCCCCCCATCGGTTTTCTCCACTAAATCAGTGGTTCCAATTTTTGAAGGTTTGTACTTTTAAAGGTTAATTTATTTAAAGAGGGGGAGAAAAAAAAAAAAGGAAGAAAAAAAGGAAAAAAAGAAAAATGTGCGAACACAGTTCAGCTGTAAATCAACTAGTATAGCCCAAAGGACCTTTAACAGGTATTCAACGCTTTCAAAATATCTTTAAATGATTTGAATATTGCTTAGCAACACCAACACTATTTCAAGGGCTGTGACAATAACATAAGTATGAGTAGCTCTAGAAAATAACAGCTTCATGACATTCATCCGAGTGCTTGATCCAGAAAGGTGAGGTTTTCTGTCTTGTGCCCTTCCTCCCTCAAAGGAGCAGGTTCTCATCCCAGAACCCAAGTAAGATTTATAGGATCATTACGTAGGGGACTGCAATAATGTCACACAGACCATGCACTTCTGGCTTTAAAACGCTTCAGAACAAAAATCTAATAAATAGGTTATCACTGAACTTACTGTTTCTCCTTCAGTAGGAGAAATTACTGTATTACCAGGTGCTGTCCTGTGCTTATGCAACGGAAGAACATCTTTAAAAATGGATAAAGCGAAGGTTTGCTTCATAAATATAAATAAATAGGAAAAATGGATACTGTTGCTGTACTACACCATGGGGAGGGGACTGGAGAGGTCATACAGAGACTTGTGGGGGCCACCCTAACTCCTCACAGCAGCCTACTGCATTCCCACACAGCACCGGACTATGAAAACAAGACACAAATTCCTCAGAATAAAATGGTGACAGCAAGTCACACAACAGTCATTTATTAAAGTAAAACAGAGAACGGGTCTTTGCCCACTGTATGGCTCTAACAGTTTAATGCGACGTAATTGCCGCGTGTGTTTCAGAGTTAACCCACAATGTGGAACTGAAGAACAGATTGCAAAAACAAACAAAAGAACTGATTTATTGCAAAAAAAAGAGTTTTGAAGAAACCATTTGCAACGCAGTTTTTTTCCTCCCACCAACAATGCTGCAGGGCTGCCACCTACTGGGACCTGAAAATATAGAAATATAAAGAGAGGACGGATAAATTAGTGACTGTTAGATGGAGAAAAAGAAGAGGGAGAGAGGCTGGTTACAAGGAAAATTGTGATATTTATAGTAAGTGCATTCAGATAAAATTGGATTAGATTCATGCATCTGAGAAAAAAACAATGATACACTCTCTAAGTCCTTCAGAGCAAATTACATTTAAGGATTCAGACTTCAGCAATTTCTCCACACTGATCAGGAAGGTCTTTTTTCCAAAGAGTTTGGGCAATGGTCCAAGGCATGTAAAAAAGACAGAAGAGCAAACAGGATGCACATCCTAGCCCAGAAGCATTCTTCCTAGCGTCACACAGCTCAGCCATGAATCTCTACCACCAGCATAATTATAATAGTACGAAAACATCAGGAAAGACACAAATTGTAGTGGTGGTTTTTGGGTTTTTTTAGTATTTCTACTGAATGGAAAATACAAATTGATCAAACTAACCTGCATTTCAGGTCTAAAAAGTATAGCTTTTCCAAATACGACAGAAATTCTGAACGAAAACGATATCTAAATATTGATTCTCTTACAACTCAATATATTGCCAGATGTCTGTCTTTTTTCTTTACTGTTCTGTATCTCCTTCTTTGTCTCTACCTTCTTCCTACAGATCCCCTTACTTTTAATGTTTCCATGGCAATGACAGCAAAATACAAGATTAAATACCCTTTGAGTATATTATTTTTCTTTTTTAACATCAAAATTTGAAAGATGATGAATTAAAAAAAAAATAGTGTCATGTATTCCTGAGAGAATGATACAAGAGTCCGTGCAACATCTCATTAGGCAATCACAAACATTTAATAGCTAACAGCTATTTATAAGCTCACCTGCACCAACATTTAAACTGAGAAAAGCAATTCTAAAGATGTCCTGTTAAAAACTACAGGGAGAGAAAGTAAGAAAGTATAATTTAATGGAAAAAAAAAAAAGTTTAACTATTCAACGTAAGAAAGTATAATTTAATGGAAAAAAAAAAGTTTAACTATTCAATTAGAGCTCTTAAGTGTTAGATTTTATTGCATACCTCCAGAATAACCCCCAAAGTATATCCTGCATTTTTTTTTCTTCAAGTCTTTATATTATGGCAAAAAAGTTGCTGATCCACAGTTAAGAATACATAGAATTTTGCAACTGAAGTTAAAAATCAAAAATACCACTTGGAGGAGTCTATCCATCATCTGCATTTTTTTAACTCTTCTGAAAACAGAGTTCTCCTTTAATAGCTCATTAGCTTGAGAAGGAATTCTGCAAACAGGCTGCAATCACCACAACTCAAGAACCTGGCAGATGCACTACAAAGGTATCTGAGACTGTTCATAGTACAAAAACTTCAGAACTTTACAAGAAAGAACTCATACAGACACACTATACATGTTCAATACAACTCTTCAACATATAACAGGTGTGTATGCCAAGGCAGTTTAATAAGAGAACACACTATTTCTCCCTTCAAGTATTCAAACTCTGGTAAATGCTGATACTTTGACGTGCATCAGCACACATATCATACCTTCAGAAAACTGGTCTATTTTCAGAGGTCCCAGTGGACAGTGAGTTGTCCATGGGACAGCAATGGGCCC
The DNA here is from genome assembly GCF_000703405.1 of Apaloderma vittatum. Lineage (NCBI taxonomy): Eukaryota > Metazoa > Chordata > Aves > Trogoniformes > Trogonidae > Apaloderma > Apaloderma vittatum. The sequence goes on along the minus strand of NW_009710740.1, from coordinate 3,431 downwards.
TTGTGGCCAAGAGGGCCAAGGCCATCCTGGGGAGCATTGAGAAAAGTGTGTCCAGCAGGGCTAGGGAGGTTCTCCCAAGAGAGCTCCCTAGAGTTAAGGGACTTGAACATATCTCCTGTGAAGAGAGACTGAGAGACCTGGGGCTGTTCAGCCTGGAAAGGAGACGGCTGAGAGGGGACTTTGTTAACGTAGAGAAGTATCTGAGGGGTGGGGGTCAAGGGGAAGGGGACAATTTCTTCTCAGTGGTGCCCAGCAATGGAACAAGGAATAATGGGTTTAAGTTAGAACATGGGAAGTTCCACCTCAACCTGAGGAGAAACTTGTTGGCTATGCGGGTGCTGGAGCCCTGGCCTAGGCTGCCCAGAGAGGGTGTGGAGTCTCCTGCTCTGGAGACTTTCAAACTTGCCTGGACACGTTCCTGCGTGGGTGCCCTGGGGGATCCTGCTCTGGCAGGGGTTTGGACTGGGTTATCTCTAGAGGTCCCTTCCAAACCCCAACATTCTATGATTGACTCAGTATTTACTGGGAGAAAACAATAAAATGAGTCACAAACAAGTCTACAGAGATGGATTCCTCAATTCCTAAGAACTCTATTATGAACATTAAATAGGTAGTTAGTTATGCAATAACAATCCAGTATGCTTATCTCAAGTAATATGTCGTATTAGCTTTTCAATTTCTTGGCACACACCATCTAGATTTCTTATTAAATAAGAAATCTTCATGTCAATAGGTTAATTGTTTAAGCAGTTCTAGACACAGGATTGAAATCAGTCCCTAGTAAGGTCCACTTTTCTAACATTTACTTCTTTAAACATGTCATCAGAACTTTGTTATTGGAAAACTTGGTGTTCTCTGCTTGTTTGTATAAACTCACTGTGGATCAAAATATGATTTAAGGGTTAATCGGTGTTCTCCATTGTATTTAAAGACTCAAATATATACAAGAATGCTGTTAATTCTGTGGCATAAAGGAAATAATAATAAAAAAGCACAAAAAAACCCCAAACACTCCCGTTGAAACGCACTTGGTCTATATAATTTACAGGAACAAAACACTGGACCATTTCATCTTGATTAAAGTGGTGATGGATCTTTTATGGACTAGGAGTAGAACGGGAAAAATAGCCACAAAGATCTATTCTGCATAGGTAGGAAATAACCAATTTTCCTTATAATTTCAAACCCATCTGAAATTTTGAAAGATGATTTGTATTACATTTTCATACAATAACAGTGATTAAATTGACAATGTGTTATTTAAGTATGTCATCTGCATCATGGAACTGGAATTTCAAGGATTTACAGTCTTGTATATATTGTACAGCATGGTGTACGCATTTGCTGCTTGAGCTCTCTTAGATATAGAATCATAGAATGTTGGGGGTTGGAAGGGACCTCTAGAGATCACCCAGTCCAATCCCCTGCCAGAGCAGGATCCCCCAGGGCAGCCCCACAGGAACGCATCCAGGCGGGTTTGAAAGTCTCCAGAGCAGGAGACTCCACACCCTCTCTGGGCAGCCTGGGCCAGGGCTCCGGCACCTGCACAGCCAACAGGTTTCTCCTCATGTTGAGGAGGAACTTCCCATGTTCTAACGTAAACCCGTTATTTCTTGTTGTATTGCTGGGCACCACTGAGAAGAGATTGTCCCCTTCCCCTTGACTCCCACCCCTCAGGTATTTCTCTACGTTCACAAGGTCCCCTCTCAGTCGTCTGCTTTCCAGGCTGAACAGCCCCAGGTCTCTCAGTCTCTCTTCCCAGCAGAGATGTTCAGTCCCTTGATCACCTTTGTAGCTCTCCCTTGGACTCTCTACAGTAGGTCCCTGTCTCCCTTGAACAGGGGAGCACAAGTAACAATATTGTCAAGTGACTCTTATAGAGAAAAAAAAAAACAGATAGAAAGATCAATGCTTTTTACTTCAAAACGTAAGCAAAGAATTACAGAAACATAGAATAGTTCGGGTTGGACAAGACCCTAAAGATCATCTAGTTCCAACCCCCTGCCATGGGCAGGGACACTTCCCACCAGACCGGGTTGCTCAAAGCCCCATCCAGTCTGGCCTTGAACACTAACATGTGTTTTCATATATTTTTCTTAATAAGTACATCTCTGTTTCTTAAGTTTTCTCTGTTATTTTCTTAACTGTTTGCAAACTTTATTGCAATTTATGGAGTAAGGTGAACTCTGTAATGTTTTAGGTCTCCTTGCCTGCTGAAGCAAGTTTTCTGCGTTTTCTCTGTTATTTTCTTAACTGTTTGCAAAGTTTATTGCAATTGATGGAGTAAGGTGAATTCTGTAATCTTTTAGGTCTCCTTGCCTGCTGAATCAAGTTTTCTGCAGATGGAACAACACAGTTCTATCATTCTTACTTGGAATTATTCACAGTTACAAGTCACATTGAGGAGTTTGGATTGAAGCTTACAAACTCTTTTCCTCTAGAAACCTGTCACAGAATAAATTTCCACTAACCAAAACTGTTTTCTTCCAGTAGCAGTTCTTTCCAAAAATAAAGCAGAATTTGATTGCAAGGCAAGCACGCCACTTTAGAAGATGAATATCTCTTTCTTTCAAACATGCATATATATTGTTTCTGCTGTTTATTAACTTGTCTAAGTATAATTCAGCTCAGTTTCCAAAATCTCCTTTTTCAATTGAAGAGCCTGCATTGCGAAGATCCAACCCCTGCCCTGGGCAGGGACACCTCCCACCAGCCCAGGTTGCTCCAAGCCCTGTCCAACCTGGCCTTGGGCACCTCCAGGGAACGGCTGCCCCAGC